>NC_061862.1:113454839-113754839 GCF_907164915.1 Impatiens glandulifera | reverse complement strand
CATTTTTATAGAATCTCAGAATTTTAGGATCATTTCCACCACCTATAAGATCTAACCACCTCATTTATTGTGATGTTAAATAATAATAAAAAATGCAAAAATTACATTTAAAGAATAAATGATTGGAGGATATAATGTTGCGGCCTTTTCGGAGTTGTACTAAACTCATAACCAAATAAAAATCTAATCTGAGTTTTTAGTTTTTACACATTCTTTTACGTTCGAAAAAAATTAGTTTCATTTTTATTAGACTCGTTTATTATATGTATATATTTTTTGAATTGGAAGATATAATAACTTTAAAGTCCTAACTTATAACCTTCAATTTTACATAAGACGGTCTAAGTGAAATCAAACATGTGATTTTTGTTCCTTATCTTACCGAGTTATTAGACTTATTTATTTTACTTATAAAAAATAATACAAATTATTTCATTTTGCTAATAAATATTTTAACTCTTAACTTCTTAATTCTCTACACATTTGATGTTATTAGTACAGCACAATAGCTAAAAGAAAAGATTGGAAATAGTTTCATCCATTTTAAATTTGAAGTGAAATGAGATTGTCACAATTTAAAAAAAAAAAGAAAAAGAAAAAGAAAAAGAAAAAGAAAAGAAGAGTGAAATATAACTTTAATATGAATTTATGAAATCCTAAAACAAATTATACAATACTATTATTGTCATCATATAGTACCAAATACAAAATATAATATAGTACCAAATACAAAACATACATGTACAGCTCAATGCAACTATATAGCCTCATAATAATCAAGTTCCATAAATACTACACACTTCAAATTAAATTCCTAAAATATGGGCTTCTTTGATGTCATTGACCACTATTCATCTTCAATTTTAGTAAAATTTAGAAGTGCCTAAAGTTAGGTGCATATATGTGGGAGATGACTAATGTCCCACATGTTATAAGCATGTGGGATCAATTATATTTGATATCTTCATTTTTGTTTTAAGAACATAGCTGAATCATTAAAACATATATGTAGTAGTGAGTTTGAATTAAAAGCTGACTAAACTTAGGTTTCAAGTTTGATTTTTTGTTATTGTTTGTAAAAAGAACTTTGATTGTAATTGAAAATATTGAATTGATATGAAAGTTATGAGAATAGGTTTTTTTACTAGATTATAATATGATTAATTATTGTGTGAGGAACACCCTGATTCAAAATTTTAATAAAAAAGAGAGTAATGCAATTTATCAAACTAAAACTAAATAATGTCTTATTCGGTTTGAGTTTTTTTAAATAACTTAAACAAAATCAAATATCATTTCATTTCCCTTTTATCTATCAAATTACTCAAATCATTAATCAAAATACTTAAATATAATTTATTTTATTTTATTTATATATATTAATACTCTTTAAGTTTTTTTACATAAATAATTAATCATTATCTCTACAAAATTATCAACAATCATTATTTTTTTCTCCCTTTAGGTTTTAAAAAACTAATCCAAACAAGCTCTGAGAGTTATTATTATTTTGTATGACATACAAATTTTGTAAGTAATTTTTTTTTGTTGGCTGAATTTAAATTCACTACAAAAATGTATTTTAAAAAAGTTGATGCAAAACAATCCATCACAAGATTTTTTTTTTAAATATCCAAGGTAGAAGCTAGGGTAGATGGACCTAGGCATAAGAAGCCAAATTGAAGTTGGATGAGAAGAAAAAGGGAGATGGACATAATAAGGCAAAGAAAATAAAGGGTGAGGTGTTGGATTTTGGTCCATATGATATGTATGAATAGAAAGAGATGGAAGCTGTCAAAAGAGAAGTGGGTATTTTCCCTTTTATTTTTTCCTTTTCTCTAGGGTCAGTTTGAATTAACTCATTCCTTATAATTTATTCTCTAATCGTTTAAATAGGTTTGATACCATTCAATTTATTAACAACTTATTTCTTAATTTTTCTGATCATCTAGAGAAATAAAAACAAACTCGTTAGGACAATTTGATTAAATTAACTCGTTCGAAAATTATTGTAACAGATTATTTATGATGGCGATTTTTTCGCAGCGAATAAGTTGGATCAAACTTGGACTTAGTTTGGGGTTGTGAGCAGCCAATGAGACACTGACAGAAGATGCCAAAACTGAACTGTTCTTAGTTGTTGACATTATTATATTACTATTATTCTTAGCCCCTACACTTCAAATACTTCCAAAACTGCATTAGTGGGTTGAGGGTGGGGTGGGGGCTGTTGCACCATTATGTAATTATTGTAAAATCCAACCTCTATAATCCAAAGGACAAAAACATTAACTTTTTTTTTTTTTACAAAATAGTTAAAAAGCTCAAGTATATAGGAGGATTGACTTGAAAATGAGATATGTATCTCAAACAACTAAGAAAAACCAATATCATTTGCAACATGTGACCAAAACTACTTCAAAGGATTAAAGTTAATATGACCATAAAAGTTAAACACATAACCCGTAAACACACTTTACAAGTTAACTAGACGTAGAATTTGTCGTCAGACGGGTTCGAACCAAGAGCTTCTCAAGGAGGCTGGGGATATCCACCTTTTGTTGTTGTTAGACTAGAAGATGAGATTAGATGATAGTGATTATTTAAATAATTGATGGGTTATTGATTAAATTTTTTAGTAAAAAAAACAAGATTTTAATTGATAAATTCATTAATTGAATGATGAATAAATAGACAAGAAGCAAGCAAGTCCTTAGTATTAATATTTATTATCAATTTTAGTATAATAAATTAATGGTTTTTAATTTCATTATCTTGGAAACATATTATCAAAATCTTGAAAACATATTATTGACTTGTAAGTAATTCTAAAAAGTCTATTTATCATTGGTAAGAGACAATACATTTGATAAAATTGGAATAATATAGAAAAGATTAACATGATCTCTCTAAGGATGACACACAAATCATTGATCATTTTGTTGAACGAAACAAAAGTGCTCAAGAAAGAACTTTCACAATTATGACGGCTCTTTCTAATTTTCAAAATATTTAGTATTTATCTCTTTAATAATGCTCCATTCAATAATTATATTATCTAAAAAAGTTATTGACCTTACAAAAAAATATTCATTTATTTAATTATTTGTATGATAATTTAAACAATTTCTACACAATTATTTGAATAAAAAAAGATTATGAGAATAATAGCTTATTCTTATCATTATCTTGCTTTTTTTTCCTTTTGGGATGAGCACAGCCACTTTGAAAGAAAAATTTGATCAGCCTTTGACAGCTGATCATTATTGTACCCACATGTACTATAGGAATGGAAGCATTAATGACGTCAAGAAAGTCCAATCAAATGGGCCTAATTAGGTTTTCAATTAAATATAACTACTTAAAAAAAATATTTGAAAACAAATACATGATATGCTTGTGGGTTTTGATCAGTTTATACAAATTATTTAGCATCAATTATTGTTGGTTTTGGGTGTTATGCGAAAAGATGATGATATTTGATAAGTTCTGTGACCGACCTCATTTAACGTAAGATGATTACATTAGATAAGTTCGGTTAAAATCTAAATTATCGCTCGATGAATTATTTGGTTGGTGTTAAATTGAAGTATCGAGAAAATATATGGTCAACAAAGCTTTGATTTTGTTCTTTGCCTACTTTGTTTTTTGTTGTTGTTTTTTCCATGTTAATGAAAACATTCTAGGTGAAGTTTTGAAGTGATCCTCCCATTTGAAATACATGTCTCTTAAATTGAGCTTGTGATATCAAAGCCAAAAAAAGAACTAATAATCATATGTTTATTTAAAATAAAAATATACCACTTTTCTCAAAAATAGATTGATGGTACTACAGATTTAGTGAGAACATTGCTCTCAAGTAGAGTAAATATAACATTAGAATAATTACAGAGGAAAACAAATTACATGAATGAATATGGGTCCAATTGGAGCAAGGACAAGTGGATTAAGCTTTAATGAAAAAAAGCCAGCTGTGTCAATGAGTTAATTCATTAAACTATCATTTTATATTTTAATGAAAGATCATTTTAATAACAAGTTATTTATGTCTTGAAGTTGTTTTCTTTAAAGCTTGTAATTCATTCAAAATATAAAAAAGGGAAAAGAAAAAATGACATGAGTTTGTTTATATCAATCTTGACAAGCCTTATATTTGATTCTTAAAAGAAATAAAGGAATAAATTCACACACAACATGAGTAAAGAAATTACAAACAATTGTCTAGTCTTGAAGCTGGGTTGATATTGATTTATTTAAAGTTTAAAAAAATTCAAACTTTTAATTAGTTATATTATGTGAATTTTTTATATTAAAAAATCAAAAGACCTATTGTCTTGTTTTCAAGGAAGGGTAATAATTAATTATTCATCCAAACTCACTTTGTCGGTAAGACAAATGAAAAATCAGCTCTTGAACTTTGACTACTGTTTTAAATAATTACATAACTTTAAAAAGATAAAATGTTGTTTAATAAATTGTAAAAGTGTACATATTAGCCCAAAATTGATGGGAAGTTAAAAAATGTGGATGAATGCAACATGGATGTATCTAAATGAGGATGCTGAAGTGGTATGCATATTACACAGGTTAAAAGTTCTGTCTTTATTTATTTAGAATAAAAATGAGTTATTGAAAGACCATTTAAAATGATCTTCCAATTTTACTAAAGTGAATTCACAGATAAAATTAAAAAAATTAATAATTAGAATATGAGGATAGTAAAAAAATAAATGTGACTATTGTTTATTTGGATTCTTACTTTATTTTATTTTATTTTATTTTATTGTTTTTGTGCTGTAGTTGACTTGCTAAAGGACTATATGAATATATTGTAATATGTTTTAATTCCAGATATGCTTCATTGTGAAGTTAAAACTGGATTAACTATCATTAAAATTTATTACTTATAATACTAGAGACAAATGACATTACTTAAGTTTTGGATGTTTATAACTATAAACAATTGAAAAGTGTACAAACTATTAAATTAAAATATAATTTTCAATTTTCTATCTTTTTGGTATTTTTTTTATCTTTGCAATCTCTCAAACTTTTTATTTCTTAAGCTTACAAAATGAAGTATTTTCTATCTAGGCTTAGTATTCACCTTTTAAGGATTAGAAAATTTAAGTCCTCCTGTTGAGAAAATTCTACACAAATAATACTAACATAAAATGATAAAAGATAAAGTAATAAACCTAATAAACAAAGTTCGACTAACAAATCCGTATATCCTTAAAGAGTTAGTTCATTCTAAGGATATCATGAAATATTAGTTTAAATAACTTTATGTTACAACGAGTTCCTATTTACAAGACTAGATCTAAAGTCATAAAGACTAAACTATTATATTAGAACTCTTAGCCCATTAAAAACTTAAAAACTATTACAATATAAACTAGAATAAAAATATAAACTCAAAACCTAACAATCTCCACCTTGGGCGAATACTGAATTTATTAAAATGGATGAATACGTCACAAATTCAATAATCTCCACATTGACGAATTTCACATTACTTAAAAATTACACGAGTCGTATTCAACCAAAAATCTTCACCTCGACAAATATTAAGGCACTAAGAAATACATGAGTTCACACTTCAACTTTCACCTTTACCCGAGTCATTTAAGAGATATAGAAGACTAACAATCTCCACCTTCATATATATCATGCCATCAAGAAAGTCACGAGCAACATATTAATTTTTACCTTTGCTTCAACCATTTAGAAGATAAATTGTCATTCCTTTATTTTTGCTAAAAAAAATCATTTTAGAAAATAAAATCATAGACTTTATAACACCAAGTGAATTTTAGGAACCACACTATTTAAGCGACAGAATTGTTCAACATCTCTTCTCACTATGTTGATACACGTTGACATATGTAAAAACCAAAATTTTTAATTCTTTATTATGTCAACATTATTTTTATCCCTACTTTCCAAACCTGAGTGTCTTTTATTCTTGAAGACCAACAATGGACTAAGACTGAAAAATGAGGAGTCCTAATACAAACTTCCATCTTATACTTCTTGACAAAAAAAAAAATAGATAGTATTCAACATTTCTTTGTTCAAACATAAATATAGCAAAAACTTGAACTACATACTTAGTCGCCTTATATTTTCCTTGAACCAATCAACTTGTAATATACAAGTTTTTGACTTTTCAAAAACTACTAACAATTCAATTATTTTTTTAAGAATCACTAACTCTCTCCAATTGTCTTCACCATACTTCACATGATCATCCATAAATAATTCAAAAGAGCTTGTGAATCTCTTTCACCTTAAATGTGATCAACAATGCATAAACATTTAAGTTATAATACAAAAGAGTAATAAATCATCACATTTGAATTAACAAGTCTTCTCATTTAAACATTTTTTCATTACTAAGATTCTCACTTAAGGTCTTATTAATCTCCTCACATGAGCTGAGAATCCAATGTTCATCTTAGTTCGATTGAGAGTTGCTCCTAAGATATCTCCACCTCAACTTATAAGTGTCTTCCACTAATCATCTTCTTCTTGGTCTTCATCCATATTGTTAATCAATAATATGTTACAATCTTTTCTCAATTGACGACATCATACATATAATGTTGCAAATTTGGCCCGAAGGATTACTATATCGACAACATTGTCATTGGTTGACACCTTTCTTGATCACAACTTTTCATATTCAACCATATTCTTTTACCAAAGATAAAATACATAATCTCTCCATATACATATACGACCATCTTCATCTTGATTAACTATTTGAAAATATTCTTTAAACAGTCTTTCATTACATAATCTCTCCAACCTAACTTTAAGTGAAAGTTTCTCCAAGTCAAAGCCACAAATATAATGAAAACTTTCGTTACCTTTGACTATCTATGAGAGTATGTCAACAAAAGTCTTAAACCTATCACCCATGTATACCAAGGCAATAACTGGTTGTAAGTAATCTCCAACTAATTTTCTTGAAATTTGAAATTGCATAGTTTGTTCTCAATATTCTTGTAGACACTAATTTTTTGCCCCATAATTAATAATTTTTAAATAATCTCAAACAAACAAATTTAATTTTTAAAATTAAAAAATTATGGACTAAAATAATTAATTAATTTGGAAATGGTGTTTTATCCATTGGATTCCAAAATAAATAAACTATGGATAATATTTTTTTGGGAAAACGGTTAAAACCATTACATTAAAATCTCAAAAGCGGGAGGGTAAAAGATCAAAGCTAGTCAAACCCTAGCTATGATTAAAGGATGCCAATCAAACGACCCTAAAGAACCTGATTAGTAACAATCAAACATACAAACAAAAGATTACAAATAAATATTATAAACTGTATCAAATTATAATTATCCCAATCAGAATTTTTATTTCCATACCAACCTATTTTATCAACATGTTGTCTTCCTCTTCCCCTCCCTCTTACAATGAAAGGGGGACTAACTGAAGAGGTTGATGAATACTGCCTATTCTCATTTTGATTTCTATCTTTATATGAACCCGTTCTGATTTGATAAAAAAAATTATTTTTAGGATTTCCGGGCTCTTCACCTTATTGTTCTCAACTTGAATTTCTAGATCATTGTCTTCATTTCCTTCAACTTCAACTTTGGAATCCTTAGCAACTTTGGATTCCTCTATATCAACCTTGGAATTCTCTTCTTTCTCTTGATTAGTCTGAGAATCTTCCTCTCTATTTTCATCAGCAACCAGTTCAACTTGATTTGATTGTGATTCCTCAACTATCTCTTCAACATGATTAAGTTGAGATTCCACCTCCTTCTTAATACCGCATTCTAATTGTACAAAATTTTCTTTCTCTTTTGTTTCATATTCTTTAACCACATTTTGCTCTATTATTATAGGCACATCTGTTTCATTTTTCTGCATCTTTACTTTCTAACCTTTATGAGTTTCTTAATCTTCTTCCTTAGCTAAATCACATTTTGGGCTTATATGTTGGAAGGTATTGCAGAAAGATCATCTATCCGGCCTCCACTCACAAGTGATTTCCATGACAATAGATTTTTCTTTTCTGTCTACTATTGTCATACTTTTCGGTAGTGTGCTTCTAGGATACACCTCAATGCTAATTCTAGTAAATGATATGTACTCTCCTCCTTTAGTAATTGGGTCCATGTATAATGGTCTACCTAATAAACCTACAGAATGACTAAGGGATTCAGAATTGTACATATGAGTATTTATATTCCAAAGCTTGAACCATGTCTGTGTAGTTTCTTTTGGCTTACTTAATAGGTTTAAGTCTTCAGACTATTTTTTTTTCAACTTCACAAATCATATATATGTTTGCCCATTTTCTAGAATTTCCTCCAAATTAGATCCCTTCTTGAATTTAAGGAAATATAAATCATGAACATTTGCTGAAATCTTCTATATCTCTTTTCATTCCCATTACTTCAACAATGCCTCTTTAGTAATTGTGAAATATACTCTATTTTTCTCTATGTAGTTTTCCACAACTATATTTCCCATTCTTTTATACAGTTTTTCTCTATTTCAGTAGGTAATTTTAATTCAAATGGAGAATTCAGTACCTCCATTTTCGTCTCTGTATTTCCCAAGTAGATTTTCCCTTTATAGGCATGATCTTCAGACTTTTTTTGTATTCTTCTTCTTTCAGACTTTATTAGTTTTCCATGTCGAGTTGCTCCTGATAGTATATGACTTAGATTTGGGAGTCTTCATCAGCTCTTTCATTGTAGCAACCGACCATTGAACAGTTTATTCATATTCTTCTTTTTTCAGTTGATTCTAGTCTTGAAGATAGTGAATGTTGAGTTGAATTGTAATATGTTGTGCTTTCTCCTTATTAATGACAATTTCTCCCCTTTGGGCATGCATAAGGAGCTTTGTAATCTGATTCTTGAGCCCAAACAGATTAGCTCTTTCATTATAGTGTATCCTCCAAGATCCTTTATTATCCCCCTATTTTCCTGCATTATTTTCAACAGGAATTTTTCCAGCAGTAGTTGGAATAGATTTCTTACTTGTGTTGATAATTTGTTGTTCTTTGATGACTTCTTTAACAATTCTTTCAATTTCTTTGACGGTTGCTTCCTTAATTCCTTCTAGTACAAAATTCTTAACTTCTTTAGATTTATTACTTTTGTTCTTCCCTTCCTAATAACGGCAGAAACAAGGTAATAAAAAGAAATCTTAAGAGATGATCACAGATAAACCGCAATTGAGGGAAAATTCTAGTGGCGCTTACAAATGCACAAGAAACCCTATACTAACCTAACTTATTGAACATCGCAAGACAATATCGGGTCGCCCATTCCGATCGCGTCGTGCCTCTTATATTAATCGTGCCACCCATGCCGATTTATAATGGGACAACATATTAAGTATGTAGCCCATAAACACACTTAATAATTTTAACCAGGCGCATAACTTACCGCCTGACGGGGTCAAACCTAGGAACTTAGGGTTAATATCCACCACTTATTACCCCTAGGCTAGAAGTGGGGATAATTATGGACTATTTTAATTAAAATCCAAAAGATAAATAAAATAGATAATTGAATAAATAAATTAGATAAGTAAATGTATCTAATATTGATGTTGTTTTATTTATTTTGCAAGATACAAAAAATAAATTGTTGATCGGAAGTGGCCGATGACCGTAGTGCATGATCACCGTAGACTTCTAAGAGTAGCCGACTAGGAGATGAGACTAGTGATAGAGCCGGTGAAGATAGTGAACACACAAATGGGCTAGTCAACAAGCAAAAGGCCTGAACTTAGGCATAGAGCCAAGGAAGAACCCTGAACGCAGAAACTCCACCCCAACACGTGTCCGCGATTTCCTTCCTCTTCTTTCCTACAATGGATCGACGAAGAATAATTGAAGAACACATCTAGCTTTAAAATCCTAACTTTCTATAGGAAACTTGAACATCTAACATATGAACCGTAAGAATTCTATGCTTATGTCCTTCTTTCGTTGTATGTTTATCTCATTTTTGTCTTTCCCATTGTTGACGCTCAAGTGGTCAGCTCTCGTCTTCGAAACATCATTCTTCTTGGCCTATCAACGCCTCTTTGTGTGGATTCTGTGTAAGTTTTGGGTGAGTGTATGATGTCTCGATCCATTCGTGGGGGGTGAAAACATTGTTGTGTAATACGGGGTCCTTTAGGTCCTAAGAATGACACTTGTGGGCTTGGTCTTCTCTTCGGGTGACAACTTGATCCTCCTACAAAACAAATACCAAAGACAAGAAAACGTTGTGTGTGTGTTTTTATTTAAAAAAATTAGAGTGTACTCATAGGAGTTTACCTCAACTATAATGCATACACATAATACATACGTATAACATACATATAGTGGCTTTTGATGTGGCTTGACCATTCAAGAGCGACGAAAAACTAGGTTTTAGGAATTGTGACTGGGTTTTATTTCTTTGGATAAATTATTAGAGATATTCAATTCACTCCATTAGAGAGCATAAGAAATCACCAAACTTGGGGATTTCACTCATCCCCACAATGCATACCCTCGAAAGTGGCCTCATCATTAGAGAGAAAGATCTATCTAGTGTACCTAGGTTTATCCTCTTGCATCATTGCTCATTGAGTATAAAACATCATTCCACTTGATTGTTTTTCTCAAATAATACAATAGAAGTGTAGAAAGTGTCACTCAACACGTCTTCTACACACCTAACACATAGTAGGGTGATATACCATTTCAAGTTGAATGCAAGTATTAAGTCAGGCCGAGTTGTGTACCCTTTTAGACCTTTTATTTTATTATAAAATGTAAAGTTACATTTTTTATTTCCAAAGGTTGTTTTCAAGCCAAATAGATAACTCCCCCAATAGAGTCGCCAAAAGATGTATGCGTCCAAAATTAACATGACTGAATAGGTATGAACGACTCAATTTGAGGAGCCAACCTTACCCGATCAAAAATATCGAGTAGGAAACTGTAAAAATCGTCAAATCATGGTCTAATTTTTGGAATTTAAGAGTCACCTCCCAAATTTATTTTTTTTAAAAATCGGAAAAATTATGTATTTTTTGAAACTCCTTTTGGTTTTAGAAATTTTGTTTGATTCGATATTTGATTACATGTGTGAAAGAGCCTCACTGTTATATCCCAATTGTCCTACCTTTAAAATGGTCTCTACTCATCCCCTCTTCTAGCCTAGTGTCAACAAGAGGTGGATATCCCTCAGGCCTCCAAGAGGTCCTGGGTTCGAGCCCGTCAGGCGGCAAGTTCTGCGCCTGGTTAATTGGTTAAGTATGTTTGCGGGCTATGTACTTAACCCGCGGGGATTAGTCGCACTCCATAGGAGTTGCGGAACCCAGCGTTCTCAAAAAAAAATGGTCTCTACTCAAACTTTTAGCTATAATTATAAGTGTGATTGTTTACATTTATTTATTTAATTATTTTATCCATACTTAGGAATTAATGTACACATTTTTCTATTCTAGGCATGCATGTAGTTTTATATTCTATTCATGTAGCTAAAAATAACCAAATTAAGAAAATAAAATAAATAAAATGAGACTAAATAAATGTAGCGATAAGTCTAAAAAATGAAGAAGATGAACACCATTTTTATTTTTATTTCGTTAGAGGGTCTAAAGTTGTTGTCCTTGCCCGCTATCGGTTTTAGAGAATCAATTTGAACATGATCGAATCTAGGGACAAAGCCAAGCCTAACTCATCACTAGAGATTAAACTAAAACTTCCCAAATAATAGTTTTAGATACCTCAGTTTCAAAATCTTCTGATCAATGAACCTATTCCGAAAGCATTCAAGGTAACCTAATAACCAACAATAATCATAAACAAGATAGAAAGGAACAAAACCACAACATTGCATAAATTCTCAAACATACATATTAGAAAATTGGAGTTTTCCTCAAAGCCTAAACAATTTCTAACAATATGTAAATAAAAACCCTATGCCATTCCAAGACCTCTATTCGTTTCAATTCGACAACATATAACCTCAACAAAGTATACTGATCATCATCAATGGAGAAGCGAGTTGAGAATGAATTTACAATATTATAAATATGGTATATTCATGGTACACAATCTTGGTACAAGGAAATGATATATTCAACAAAAAGAAACTATATCTTTTGGTATATAATTTTGATATTAGAAAATAAGATTATCACAAAAGGAAATTAGGTATTTTGTTATAGAAATACAATTAATAAATATGGTAAGAATATTTTGGAAGATCTTTGAGAGATTTGGACAAGATATTGATATTGACCTAATTGAAGCTTATTTAAATGTGCAGTCGAGCACTTTAAAAAGCAAATCTTTGTCTTGAGAGCATCATTTCTTTGTGAGTTGTGTGTGATCTTTCATTATGATAGAATCATTGTACTACTCCTATAACAATCTTGATAATAAAGTTGAGAGCTTCTTATGCTTCAAAATGGATGTAGGATTGTTTTGGCCAAACTACTATATATCTTGTTTCTACATTATTTAGTTGTTTTCTTTTGTTTATGCAATTATTTGATGATGTTACATTGTTTTATTAAGGGTAGCTTCATCTCCTAGTATCCTAACAAGTGATATCAGAGAGATTCTATTCGAGAGGAGAGGAAGCTAAAGAGCTTAGATGATCCTTCGAGGGTTCTTAACAAGTTCTATGGAGGTTTCTAAAAAATGTCCAAGTTGTGGTTCTTGTTGGTACCAAGTTTGAGGTAGAAGAAGTACGAGTTACTTGATGTCCAAGGAAAAATATAAGAGGGAAGACGGTAGACAATAAGGCAATGGAGAAGGCATATTCGCAAGAGGTAAACAACATAATGAGAGGCATAACGGTACAAGTTCTATGTTCATGTTGAAGACTAAAGAAAAGGTGTGAAGTGCTTTCGGTGTAGGAATGAAACTACTGAAATGACGGCCTAAAACTAAAAAAGCATAATATAAAATGTTATGTTTGGATGGCAATAGATGAACTATTTATGGTAAACAAGGTACTTTAATTGTTATGAAAGGAGTAATTAAAAATAATGTGTATTGTCTATAAGGTAATTCACAAATATGTATAGTTATTATCTCCGAGGTCACTTAATATATATCAAAGTTCTTGCATCTGAGGCTTGGCCTCAAGGGCTTGCAAGAATTGGGGTACAAAGGAGTTTTTAGTGCAAAAACTTTAACTCATGGTAATGCAAGAGAAGCTATATGCAAGGACAAAGATAATTTTCTTTATTAAATTTCATAGAATGTCAAAGGGTATAGAGTTTGGATAGAAGAAGGTTAATATAATGTTATGCTAAGTCAAAATGTGAAGTTTGACAGAGCTCAAGCACACACAATGAAGACACAAGTAGTGATTCAAGAGAAATCACAACTCAAGATGGAGATATGTCATATAAAAGGTACACAGCCAAGGGAGAATTGTCATGGTACCATTGAGATTTCTTCTAATATTAGGGAGGAGAATGACCTTAGTGAAGAGATATCATTATCCATGGATGAAGAAAGAATGGTACACAATAAGTCTCATCAAAAATACATTTATTGATGGCAACTCCTCCACTCATAAGTAATTTCCATGACAATAGGTTTTCCTTTTCTGTCTACTATTGTCATACTTGTTGGTAGTGTGCTTCTAGGATGCACCTCAATGCTAATTCAAGCAAATGATAGATGCCCTCCTCCTTCAGTAATTGGGTCCATATATAATGGTCTATCCAATAAACCTACAAAATGACTAAGGGCTTCAGAATTGTACATATGTGCAGGTATATTCCAGAGCTTGGACCATATTTGTGCAGTTTCATTTGGCTTACTCAATAGGTTCAAGTCTTCAGACCATTTTTTCAACTTCATACAGTTGAATCCTATATATGTATGCCCATTTTCTAGAATTTTCTCCATTTTAGATTCTTTTTTAAATTAAGAAAATATAGATTATGGAATTTGCTGAAATCTTCTCCAACCGTTTTTCTTCCCATTGCTTCAATAGTGTCTCTTTAGTAATGAGGAAGGATACTCTGTTTTTCCTATGTAGTTTCCCACAACTACATTTTCCCATTCCTTTATACAGTTTTCCGCTACTTCAGTAGGAAATTTAAATTCAAATAAAAAATTCAGTACCTCCACTTTTGTTTGTGTAATTGTTCAAGTAGATTTTCCCTTTATAGGCTTGATATTCTGACTTTTTTGCATTGTTTTTCTTCTAGACTTCATTAGTTTTCCATACCGAGTTACTCCTGATAGTAAATGGCTTAGATTTGGGAGCCTTCATCAACTCCTTCATTGTAGCAACTGACCATTGGACAATTTTCTTATATTCTTCTTTTTTCAGTAGATTCCAGTCTTAAAGATAGTGGATGTTGAGTTGAATTGTAATCTGTTGTGCTTTGTCCTTATTAATGACAATTTTTCCCCTTTTGACATGCATAAGGAGCTTTGTAATCTAATTCTTGAGCCCAAGTAGGTTTGGTCTTTCATTATAACACATCTTCTAAGCTCCTTCATTATCCCTTGTTTTCCTGCATTATTTTCTATAGGATTTTTTCCAGCAGCAGTTGGAGTAGATTTGCTTACTTGTGTTGTTATCCTGATGTTCTTTGTTGACTTTTTCAGCAATTCTTTCAATTTATTTGACTGTTGCTTCCTTAATTCTTTCTAGCACAAACTCTCTGACTTTTTTAGAATTATTACTTTTATTTTTCACCTTCCTCATAATGGCAAATAATAGAACAAAGTAATTTTAGAAATCCTACATGATCACAGATAAACTACAATCGATGGAAAATTCCAGAGATGCTTACAAATGAACAAGAAACCCTTGACTAGCAACACTTAATGAACGGTACAAGACAACACCGGATCGCCCATGTCGATCATGTCGTGCTGCCTCTACCTATCGTACCTCCCGTGCCGATCGTGCCTTTCCATTTGTGACGACCGCGCTTCCTTTGATTAATGGTGATTGTGTCACCGATTTGATGACTTACGAAGTGATGACTTGAGAACCTTGTAAGATTGAGCTTCGACCACTTTGTGAATTAGTCGATAGTCACAAGGATGAAATCGTTTACGTTTGAAGTGTAAGGATAGATCTTTTCGATGATATCAATCCCTCATGTTAAAAATGGGAATGTTTTATAGCAAATATATTTGAGTGTACTTTAAGTAAGCATAGACTTGACATTGATGACACTTCTTGGCATAATCTACACATTCTTGTTCCATATATTTCCAATAATAGCCGAAGCGTAGGATCTTCTTTGCTAGTGTTGAGCTGTTCATGTGTGGACCACACGTTCCTTTGTGGACTTCCTCTACGATCTTGGCTTTTTGTGTTCGATACTTAACATGCTTTGACCATCAAAGGATCATCGATACAGTTTCCCGTTTAGTATCACATAGTTGGTGGCGTATTGGCATAAGGATTTCCTTTCTTTCTTCTTGAAGTATAGAAGATACTCTCACCATATTGGATCTACTTCTGTAAAGGCTCAAACCATGCTTTAGGCACCACTTTAGTGCTGGATATCACCTTTCTCTCGAAGTCTCGTTTCTTCTTTTGACAATTCTTTAAGGGTTTGATCTTGACTATTTATAGGATTTGAGTCATTGTTGTTAACGTGGACAGAGTATCTACAAATCGATTCTAACTTCTTGGAGTATGTGTGAACGTCACATGCTTGAACTTGGCCATCAAAGTGGACAAATGTTGATGATAGGGCTTAAAGTTTTCTCCTTTTACTTGTCATTTACCCTTAACTTATGAGATTACTAAGTTATAGTCACCCACCACTTTTAAACGTTTAACTCCTTTCTCATGAGCTATCTTCAGACCAGATATGCATACTTTACACTCTACTTAATTGTTCGTTACAGAATACTCATGATTGACTAAGATAGGATTGTATGTTCCGACATGATCGATGAACAATATCCTGATACTGTAGCCTTGTTTTCATGAAGCTTCATCGAATAGTAGCTTCCAGGTTGTTGGATTAAAAGTTATCACTTTATTGTCTAAAGATGCTAACTCCTCATCGTCTTATACTTACATAGGTTGATTTGCGAGAAAGTCTACTACATCACTTCCTTTGATTGACATCTGGAACGTGTACTCAATGTCGTACTTTAATATCATCATCATCCACTTCGCTAGGCTGTATGAAAACAACATCTTCTGGAATAAGCGACGAATTGGGTCTAGCCTCGACACTAGCTTGATCGTATGGTCTTGTATGTAATGCCTTATCCTCTTGGTAACCCAAGATAGGGCCCCACACATTTTCTACTAACGAATAGTTCAGCTCGTAGCCTTGTGCGCGACAAGAATGTGTTGCAAAGTTTGCAAATCTGGGTTTTGAATGTTCGCATTTTGCATTCTGCTCGATTTTTTAAATTGTGAGGGGAAATAATTTTAACGTGATACAAAATTTAAGTAAAAATTTAAGCTTTGTAGATGACTCAATAACTTACTATCTTGTGTGGAATTTGAGAGAGATTGAAATTTTAATGGGATGTCATTATAGGCCCATTTAAAAAAATTGATTTTAGTTCAATTAAAACTCACGACTTGAGAGTCCCCACTTATTTTTTTATAAAACGAGGAAAACTTTTGACGTATGAACGTCGATTTAAAGATTATTTTCAATTTCGACGTTTGGTTAAGTTTAGGAGATGATTTTTTAAAACAAGTTATATCCCACAATGCTCCGAGAGTCTCTACTAATTAATATTGGCATTTTTCAAAATATTTATGTTTTATATTTTTTATATATTATGCTAACCTATGATCAAAGAAATCACAAACTTACAACATTTCAAAGCCAGTAAAAAAACTTAAAATGAATAGAGTCCATGCACAAAATAAATGGTTAAAAAACTGTGTGTGACCGATAAACATTGGTCACTTGGAGAACTCTCGTCCGAAGATAATGTCATCGTACAGTTGATGGAATTCTCGGTCAGAAAGTAGACAACAACATCATGGTGAGCTCATTTCTTTGGCCACAACAAGAAACAACATCAAATAATGTTAGTCTTCGGTCAAGCGCACAACAACAACATGTTCTTTGGTCAGGTGTAGAATCCTCCATCGTAGACTATATCCCATGGTCGGAGAGCAAGAAGCAACAAGCCAATATTGTTTGCTTAATAGAATATTATTCTTCGATTTGAACTTCGTATACATGAATATTTGATTATTCAATTTAGACATTGTGGGCTAATTTCTGTCTTTTGTTTAATCTAATTATACAACTATATAAAATAATTAATACATATCAACTAGCCCATTTCACATTACTATTACTAGAAATCAAAATAGAATTAAATACACACTAGAGTATTAGAGTAACACTATAGAAATGAAAACACATAAACTAAAAGTCATTCAATATTTAAGATTCAATTTTCAAATTGATCAACTATTTTAATAGGTTACAATGTTACTATAAGCTATATATAACAATATTGAATATCATCTAAATTTTAAAATCACCTCATAACAACAAAACATTTGAACTTTCTCTACAAAATTCAAATTCCTAGTTAGAAGACTTGATCGGTCGAACAAATGGGTTGACCTTTGATCGGAACCCTACAATGATATTATCTTCCACGCATAAATGAAACTCCGACGAGGACTTTTGTTCCTCTCGGGCTTCTTTTCACTCCTTGTACTTCAAAATACTATCTTGAAAACATTCCTTTGGAGAAAAATAGAGCATTATGTTCGTGTATAAGTTAGAATACTACAATGGAATAGCTGGATACGGGTAAAAGTATGACACAAACCATACTCCAACACCGGATAGTATGGCATCAGATAGTATGTCATCATGAACTAAAACGATGACCTTCGTCATTAAATTGTGTAATAAAAATTAGATTGCGCATTAAACCTATAATGTTTCTCACCTTTTTAATATTTTAAATATAAATATTTTTCATCTTAAATTTGATGTCCCCCATGCCCACTCTAGTGGCTCACCATCTATGAGATACAATTTCTCATAGTTTCTAGCCACGTAGTTTTCCATTAATTCTTTATAGGTATTAGTGTGGAAAAACGTTATCGAGTCCAAAACCTATGAGTCTATCAGGCTATCAACTAATAAAAGCAACGCATCAGTGATAGTTTCTATAACTGCATTAGTTGTATCATTTTTTATCATCACCATCTTTTTTAATGCTTCACAGTTCCTCTTTAAGTGACTCGCTTACCTCAATTCTAGCAAATAAATGTTCAACCACACTTGGACTGACACCTACTGTTCTTTGACATAGATATAGTCTTACCTCAGTTAAAATTTCTATCATTACTTATGTCCATGTTTTCAACATTTAGAGTAGAACATTTGAACGTTTCACCATAATCAATTTTATGCACCTCTTTATCGAGAATATGATTTCTAACTTCAATAAATTTCAATATAGCATTCAATTGAGTTACTAATTGATTCCCTCATGAGTTTTCAACTATTTAGTAGAGATGTTAGCATCCCCAAAATCAATCTCAATAAATAGAAATTGATTTATAATTGTATAAATTTATTCAAATGAGTATTAACAGAAGTACCATTAACCATTCTTAATTTAAAGAATATTTTCATTAAATGCACCTTTGTGTTAGCATGCGATTTCTCATACATATCATGGAGTACTTTCATCATACTCATGATGGTCTTCTCCTTTACTACGTTTTGAACAACAGTCTTGTTTAATGTCAATCGAATAATTCTCAAAACCTGTCCATTAAGGAGTTTCCACTCAACTTCATCAATCTTCTCTAGTTTCTCACTCAAAGGAACATGAAACTTCTTTCCATAAATGTAATCTTCAATCTATATCATCTGGAATGCATTATTTGTTCCATCGAATATTTCAATGACATGTCTTAGATTGTACTCGCTTGCCATTGTTTTAAATGTTCTAATTTAGTCTTACAGCTCTAATACTAGTTGTTAGGATTTAGGTACCGAAATCTAATTTGTTTCAAATGATCTATTAAATGGTAAGAAAATAAGAACATCAGAAAACAAAAATTTATAGTGGTTCACTCAAAAGAGTTATAACGTCCACTTCAGTCGCCACTTGGTTTCATTATGAAGAAGGAATATAGAGTTTTGTCACACTATTTATCTTTCTAGAATTATGTGTTTCCCTATAAAGCCCTTAACAACTACATATTTATAGGGTAAACATTAAGATAATAAAACGTAAATAAATGTAGACTCTTGATTCAGTCTAAGCCCAAACTCAATAAACATTAAATATTTTCTATAGAGTTTATTATAAGTGTAGACTCCACAACTCAATAATATCTGTGTTGATAGGATATGAATATTTTTAAGTAGGGTCATTGTTACATATCATTTGTGGAGATTTCCCCATATAATTTTCTATGGGAGAAGTTGTGGGATTATAAAATCCCTTCAAAAATCTCGTTTTCTAGATAGAGTGTCATGCATGGACGGATCATGACGGATTATGGATGCATGAAAAAATAATGCATTATGGTTAGTCATTGTAGAATGTGTTGCGAAGAGGTGGAGAAGACACCCCACTTGCATTTGGATTTGGATTTGAGAACGATTATATATTTATGGTATGTTGGATGTTGAGAGGTCATCTTGTTTAGAATGGTTATACAACTCTAAATTAACTTCTTCTTATAGCCTTTAGCTCGAATAACTCCTCTTTTTGTTTATTCTTCTATTTTTTTAACCAATTTAATAAGATGTGGATGAAAAATCATACATGTTAAGAAGTGAATGTTCTATGTTTGATATTGCATATTCCATAATCTCCTCTATATTTTATTCAAATAAGTTGAATCTACATTTTGGACTAGAGCTGTTAAAAAATGAACAAGGTGTGGTATGTTTTTCCTTGCATCTATAAATTTGATCAATATTTTGTGTGATTAGATAAGTTATATGGTTTATTTCAAATTTATTACTATTTGAAGAAGCTTTTTTTTTTTGTGAGGCATCATTTGAAGAGAAGCACATGAACTACTTGATTTTCAAAGAGGTCAAAATTAATCTTTTTTCTGATGGGCATCTATTTTTTTTCACTCTTTTCATTTCTTTTTTAGACACCTAAGCTATCAGGATTGTTTGCTTAATCTGTTCTTATGTTTGTTTATTTGAATCAGTAGCCCATTCTTCATTTTGAACTTCATATATTTAGTATTTAGTATTTATGAATGTTTAATCATTCAATTCAGACATTGTGAGCTAATTTCTGTCTTTTGTTTAATCTAATTATACAACTATCTAAAATAATTGATACATATCAACTAGCCCATTTCACATGAGTATTACTAAAAGTCAAAATAGTCTACATGAATGAATGCACTTGAAATAGAATTAAATACACATTAGAATATTAGAGTAACACTAGAGAGATGAAAAACCCATAAATTAAAAGTCATTCAAAATTCAAGATTTAATTCTCAAATCGATCAACTATTTCGGTAGGGTTACAATGTTACTATAAGCTATGTATAACAATATTTAATATCATCTAAATTCTAAACTCACCTCATAAAAAAAAACATTTCAACTTTCTCTACCAAATTCAAATTCCTAGTTAGATGACTTGACCGACCAAACAATTGGGCCGACCTTTGATCTGAACTCTACTATGATATCATCTTCCACACATAAATGGAACTCCGACAATGACTTATGTTCCTCTCGAGTTTCTTTGCACTACTCGCACTTCAAAGTCCTATCTTGAAAACATTCATTTGAAGAAAAATAGAGCATTGTGTTCGTGTATTAGTTAGAATACTACAATGGAATAGCTGGATATGGGTAAAAAGTATGACACGAAACCGTATGTTTGCACTGGATAGTATGGCGACGGATAGTATGGAAGGGAATTCTGCTTCTGCAGCAAGAGATTTCTGGTCGGATTATTCTTTTTGGACTTGTTTTTTCTCTTTCCCAACTCCACAACGAAGAAGAGTCATTCTCTGTAGCAGCGACAAACAAATTCGACTTACAAGTGACCAGAACTTTCATGCGAACATTCGGCAGCGACGATTTCATCGATTTTGCGTTGACAAGAAATATCTTTACATTGGCAGGAGGGATTCCGACAATTTGGCTTAAGAGTCGTCGAATAGAAGCATACTTGTGTGAGGAAAGGAGTTCGATTACTCCAATGTGATGGTCGTTTAATCCGTCAAAGAGGACGAAAGGCAATAAGCTACTGTTGTTGGATTCCACCATCTTTTCTTGCAAAATTGGAACGGACTCTTTTCTGAAATCAGAATCTTGCATGAACTATTTAATGGTTTTTCAGGGCATGAATTTGGAAATTTGATAAGATAATTATGGAATTAGAGATTTAGGCATTTAGAAACTTGTTAAGATAATTATGGAAATAGTGATTTGCCTAATTGGAAAGCTTGGGGTTACTTGGAGGCCAAGTCTTACGAATATATTATTAAAAATAATCATAATTAAATAATTTTTACAAATTTACTCACACACTTAAATTATTTAGTCAAATAACAAAATAAAATTGTATATATAAGTAATGATAATGTAGTAAACTTTTAATAACAACGAGTGAATAAAAATAAATTGAATGTTATTTCTCATATATATTTTCTTATATTTATTTAAAAGTGATTAATTAAATAAAAATTAATGTAGAGTATTAATTTATAAATAATAAAAATAAACAACATTTAAAAATTAAAAGAACTAAAAAAAAATTAAATGTTAGACAATATTATAAATATGACATGACAAAACTTGAGGAGGTTAAACCGATCATATGCGCTAATGCGCTCACAAGAGATTGATTATTTTCATGTGGGAAATTATTATAGTTTGAATGTGGAGTTTCCTCTGTACTGTTAATGTTGAAAGAAATTTTGGAAATCCAAGATTCCTTCTAAGATATATTTTTTTTTGGTGAAGTGTTATTCATGGGAGGGATTTTGATGGACGACATATGTATGAAAAAAGTTGATAACATTAGTCGTTGTCAGATTTCCTTATGGAGGTTGAATCAACATCTCACATTATTTTGCATTGTCGTAGGGTGACGGATATTTGGGGTCTTCTTTAAAACATGACTGAAATTCAGTGGGTGATGCCAGAATCTCTCGTAGTAGTTAGGAAGATTCGAGGTAGTAGATATGGTGGGTCTAAATCGTTGATTTAATATCTCTATTATCTTGTGTTTGACTATTTAGATTTAAAAAATCGTCATAATTCCAATTATTGTATTCTTTCTTCTAACAAAGAATCTGAATCAAATATTTTTGACGAAAACATAGCAGAGATCTCATCTGAGAATGAGATGCTCAGAGAACAGATTCAAATTCTTTCATTTGAAAATAAGAGGTTAAACTATGTTGTCATTGCATGGACAAGGTCTAGAGATGCTGTCAAACATCAGATCAGTATGTTAAAACCTGCTGGATCTAAATCCAGTCTAGGATTTGACAGCAATGACCCTAACATATCCTGCAAAACGTCAAACTCAGCAAATGACAAGCTTAAGCCAATAAGCTTTGTTAAAGGAAGTTTGATTGATAGTGAATCTGATCCTATTCACGAAGAAGTAGCTTTCAAAAATGAAATAACTTATGTTCCGCCGACTGTTAGCTGGATGAAAAATAAGTTAGAAGCAGCTAGCAAGTCTGGCAATCTAAACATGACTCAAAGTCAAGGAGTTTTAAAAGAAAGTCTTCTTCAAAAGCTAAAGGATCAGTGGCTAGCAGAAAGTCGTCTGCTAAGTCAAAAACATACGCATTAATCACAACACAAAATGAGAAATCCATCAGAATAACTCAAATATGGATTTCTAAGGGACTGATTGACCGAGGACCCAATTAAAAGTGGGTACCAAAAGATTGTAAATATTTATCTATGTAGGTACAAATAAACGATGGGCTGGAGGAATCTGTATGGTACCCTGATAGCGGATGTTTCAGATATATGACAGGATACAGACGACTTCTTACTGATATAGCAGATTTCTCTGGACCTAAGATTAACATTGGTGACAACAAGAAGGGTAAGACCATAGGTAAGGGTAAGATTATCCATGGTAACCTAACAATTAATGACGTGCTACTTGTAGACAATCTGTGCTATAACTTGATCAGTATTAGTTAGTTATGCGATAATGGTTTGTCAGTAGATTTTCAAACTCATTCATGTCTAGTTAAAGACCAAGACGGAAATACTTTGTTAACATGTAGTAGAGTAGGAAACTCAAACAAAATGAATTAGCAAAAAGAATCTTCTAATCTTATGTGCATGATTGCCAAAAATGACCAGAAATGGTTATGGCATAAAAGGTTAAATCATCTGAATTTCAAAACCATTAACAACATCTGTTCAAACAAATTAGTTATTGGATTACCTAAATTACAGTTTGCTAAGGACAAGGTATGTCCTGCTTGCCAGTTAGGTAAACAGGGCAGATCATCGTTCAAAAGTAAAGGGAAATCTCAATCTAGCTGTTGCCTAGAACTGTTACATATGGATCTGTTTGGTCCAATTCCTGTAAAAAGTTTAAGAGGAATGAGATTGATGATTTGCCCTAGAACTGTTACATATGGGTTGCATTTATGCCATAAAAGGATAAAACTACTGAAAACTTGATTATAATATTTAAAAGAATTCAAAATCAGAAATTGTTGAATATTGCATGCATTAGAAGTGATCAGGGAATTGAGTTCACTAACAGATACTTATCACCTTATCTCGAGGAGACTGGAATTAAGCACGAGTTGTTTAGCGTCAGAACTCCACAGCAAAACGGCATTGCTGAGAGAAGAGTGAGGACTCTAAAGGAAGCCGCGAGATCTATGCTAGCTGAATCAGACGTGCCTCAGAGGTTCTGGGCGGAAGCCATAAGCACTGCTTGTTATACACAAAATCAGTCAATAATCAACAAATATTTTGATAAAACTCCCTATGAACTATATTATGGGAGAATTCCCACATTTTCTTATTTTAAGATATTTGGGTGTAAATGTTTTATTCATAACAATGGAAAAGTTTATCTGACCGCTTTTTGATGCTAAAGCAGATGAGGGATTAATGTTGGGTTATTCGTGAGTAAGCAAGGCTTACAAAGTATACAACAAAAGAACACATACAGTTGAGGAATCACTCCATGTAGTTTTTAATAATCCTGTTGAGAGCAAATCCATTGAACCCATTGATCTTGCTGACAGACTAAAAGCGACAAGTCTTGAGTCTATGAGTGAAGAAGAAGAAACTCTGGACAAGCGAATTGCCTTGTCTGTTCTAGTGACTGATCCGGTTGAGGTTCAACCAGACGTACAAACTCTTGTTCAACAAGATGTTGAGAGTTTAGACGTCGCGGAGTTACCCGTTCAGATGACCAACCCCCTTGAATCCAACTTCAGATGGAATGGAAATCATCCACCAGAATTGATCATCGGAAATCCCTTCCCTCCTCGAAGGACAAGACGTCAACTGATGGATGAAATGGCCAATTCTGGATTTATTTCTCAGATTGAACCCAAGAAAATTGGTGAAGCTGTAGTTGATCTAGATTGGATCAATGCTATGCAGGAGGAGTTAAACCAATTTGTGAGAAATAAAGTGTGGCATCTTACCCCTAGACCAACTAATAAGTCAGTTATATGAACAAGATGGGTCTTTAGAAACAAGCTTAGTGAAGATGATTTAGTCATTAGAAACAAAACATGTTTAGTTGCTCAAGGATACAGACAGGAGGAAGGTATCGATTTTAATGAGTCTTTTGCACCTGTAGCAAGACTCGAGGAAATTAGAATCTTCCTAGCATATGCATCATTTAAGAACTTTAAGGTCTTTCAAATGGATGTGAAAAGTGCATTTTTAAATGGGAAATTGAGTGAAGAAGTATATGTTGAGCAACCCCCTGGGTTTGTAGATCATGTGTTACCTAATCATGTTTATAAGATTGATAAAGCACTATATGGTCTGAAACAAGCTCCTAGAGCTTAGTACGACACTTTAACTTAATTTTTGTTTGATCATGATTTTTTTATTAGAACTATGGATAAAACCTTGTTTAGATTCACTAAACACTCTCACATTCTACTTGTTCAAATATATATTGATGACATTATTTTCGGTTCAACTAACCCCAAACTATGTGAGAAATTTTCTAAGCTGATGCAGGACAGATTTGAAATGAGCATGTGGGGAGAATTAACATTCTTCCTTGGGCTTCAAGTCCGTCAGTTACAAGAAGGGACCCTCATCAATCATGCCAAATACACCAAAGAACTGCTAAAGAAGTTTGGAATGGAGAACTGTTCTGCTGCAGCTACTCCAATGAGCTCCTCTAGTAAACTAAATATAGATGAAGGTGGCCAAAGTGTCGATGTAACAGCATATAGAGGACTCATCGGATCCTTGCTATATGTGACTGCTAGCAGGCCAGACATTCAGTTTGTCGTTGGAGTTTGTGGAAGATTTCAGGCTAATCCTAAACTTTCTCACTTTATTGCTGCTAAACGTATTCTTAAATACTTAAAGGGAACTCAAAATGTGGGACTGTGGTATCCGAAGGATTCCATTTTCAATTTGACCAGTTTCTCAGATGCAGATTATGCATGGTGCAAAATTGATAGAAAAAGCACGAGTGCAACTTGCCAGTTCCTTGGAGATCGTTTAATCTCATGGTTCAGCAAGAAGCAGACGCCAATTGCCACGTCTACATTAGAAGCAGAGTATCTTGCAGCTGGTAGTTGTTGCTCTCAGCTCTTGTGGATTCAACAACAGCTCAGGGACTATGGGATTGAGGCTGAAGAATATCCAATTTTCTGTGACAATACTAGTGCTATCGCAATCACTTACAATCCAGTTCTGCATTCTTGGACAAAGCATATTGAAATCAGGCATCATTTTATCCGAGAACACGTCAATTAGAAACAAATTCGTCTTGAATATGTTCCCACAGATCAACAAACGGCAGACATCTTCACGAAGCCTTTGCCCGTAGCTAAGTTCTCATTTTAGAAACATTTTAGGTCTTGTTGATCTTGATTGATGTGATTACGTGCATAAATTGAGGGGGAACGTATTGTTCAAAACGTAACTGAACAGACATGAAAAATAGAGGTCTTAATACGTCCTAAGGATTAAGGGTTTGAAAAACACAACTACTTATACGTACGTCTACTCTAGCAGTTTAATCTTCCTTTGGAATATTTGTCTTGGTTTGTTAACCTGCGTGGTTAGACGCATACGTCTAATAGACGTTAGACGTTCTTACGTCATGAGAAAGTGGTTGCTCACGTCTAAACAGACACACGTGGTGCACGTGGTGTTCTTGCATAATTAGACGTATACGTCTAATAGACAGATTTCTAAATAAAAGTTGAAAATGTGAAAAGGAGAATAAACGTCTAACTACTCGTGTAATTGGACCTTTCATCTTCTAGCCATTCGGACAACTATCTTTTGATTATGTATCTACTCATGTACTTATTCCCGCCAAAAATCAAATCAGTCATTCCTCAAAAGGATTGAAGACACGTGTCTCTCAATACATAAAGAATGACTAATATTTCTGATAACTTTAGTCTGTACGTTTAGTATTAACTGTGCGTTTTCATGATTAATATTAAATGTTGCGTCCCTTGGGAACAGATTTCTGAATTTTTGACGGTAGATATGATCATTGCATATTAACTACATTATAGGTTTTTAATATTTAATGTGTGATATTACTCAAATGGCTGAGTACTTCAAAATTGGTGTCTCTCTCTAGAATTTGAATCGTCTAGTTCTTGTTCACCTAGTCGAAATGTCTTCCTTCTCTCTGAAATATCTTCAAGTGGATTTCAGATCTGTATCCACATTGAAATCTCCTGGAATGGACAAAATGTTTGAGTCATTGAAAGCCTCCGGGCTGCGAAAGATTCTCACCCCTCATCCTATCTATCATGAATAGTTGGTTCGTGAATTCTTCGAAACAGGCGGTTTCTATCAGGACAAAATTATTGTTGGGATTGTTATGGGCAAGATGATTTGTATCTCTGAAAGTTCGTTCGGTATGTTCTTCCAACTTCCCAATGTGGGTATTCATGAGTTTTCACCCTCTCCTTCTGAAATTATGTTCACAATGATGAGAGTATTCTCTAATTCTCCCCATATGGATATTCACGGGAAGAAAAGCTTCCTGAAAGATGAAGTTTCTCTTCTTAGCGACATCATCTCATAATCTCTTCTCTCCAAAGAATCTTCTTACATGTATTGTACTAAGGTTTTTGAGATTATGGTGGCTATCACTAGATGTGTGTCCGTCAACTGGACAAGCTTCCTCTTCGGAAACCTTGTTAGAATAATCTGCGCCCAGAAGACTATCTTTGGATTTGACGGTCCTCTTGGCGCTTTCCTTTGCTTCCTTCTCGATGAACCCGGTAAAAGTTATCATCTTCCTTCTAAAACTCTGAACAACCAGAAGGTTGTTGAATATGTTCTTAGGGTGAAGAGGATCAAGTGTAAGAAAAGGAAATGAGATGTCTCCAACCTTCCTCTAACCGCAGTCTTAGAGACTTTTTAGGTTGAAGACTATTCTTTCCAGAAAAATGATAAAGGGAAGAAGAAGAAGAAAAAGAGGAAGAAAAGTTTTGTTGATGTTGTTCTTGTTTTAAACTTATTTATGCTATTTTTTGGAAAATGTTTTGTTTGTTTCCTCTGTAAACATTCCTGAATATGTGCTTTACCGGTTAATGGTATTTTGTGTTTATGAAGTTAATTTTCTGAATGATGCATGCTGTGGATAAACATGAGTTTATTTATATGATAAATATTTAAGCTGTCATATATGCAGGTTTTCAATATCATCATCAAAAAGGGGGAAATTGTTCGGTCAAATTATTTTGACTAAGTTTTGAAATAGTTTGACTATTGGAATTTTGATGATGAATGGATTATATATGCGTCTAACTGTTTTTGATGCAGGTGTATCAAAATCAAAATTTATAAGACTTGGTTCTAATGAGGCTCATTAGACTGTTTAGTGATTTAAGTTTGAAGTTAGACTTACTTAATTTTCAAGGCACTAGCGTTTTTTCAACGGTCTTGAAATACTTTCAAGAATCGGTTCAATACTTTCTTTCTTAGAGTGTATCGAGAGGAAACCACATGTAACCGATGTTCTTTGAGATTCATGCTGTCATTTTTAAGGAGTTGTCTTTCGCCTAGACGTTTTGCCCTGAGTTTTTTGAAGGATTTGTTCGCTCGAATTCTTAATCTTTCAACCATGCATCATGAGGCTGAAACTCGTTTCTCAAATTTGGAGGTCAATTTGCCTCATATTCTAAGGATTGGGCTCTTTTTATACTTAGGGTATATTTAATAGAATCGGTACATTCTTGTTCTTGCATTGGCAATTTAGACAAGAGTCTAGATGAACAACAAATGGTGATTTCAATATCTCAACCTCTACAAGTATTGTTCTATTTTCTTCGGCCTCTTTTCTTTGTGACTGGGGTGTATCTGATAGATTCAAACACTTTGTTCTTGCTTAGCAATTAGATAGAATCTAAATGAACAACAGTATTCTATTTCATATCTCAACCAACACAGTCTTTGTTTAATTTATTTTACTTTTCTTAAGGTCTTAAATCTTTGGCACTTGACCTCCAATTGAGACGAGACATCACCTTTGTTGATGACATGGTTCCGAGTTTGGGCATTCATCTTTTGTGAGCTCCCTCTTAAACATCAGTAGTTTAAGATTTCGTCTAGGCTCGAGGTAGATCCGTTTGCGAAGCGCTTTACTCGAATCCAACTAGTTACATTAGTTCGTCAAGAGACATCCATTGGGGAGAAACGTATTTTCCCGCATCCCTACTTATTTCTTGCAATCGCTCATCAGTTCGCTTGGCACGAGAAAAATTCAGGGGTCTATCTTATTTTTATCTTCCACAAATGCCCCTAGTTTCGACACAAGGGGTTTGATTGTTTTGGATAGATTTGTGATCCCAATTTCTTGTTGGCTTGAACTCTGTGGGGATGTATTTTGTCCTAGCTTAAGATTTGGCTTGCTGGGGATTTGGGATTGTACTTGTGAAAAGTTGCCTACGTATTCTCATAAAAGGAAAAATCAGGTCCAAACGTAGTTCCGAAATTGTATCACGGATAGATCGTGATTCCGCATTTCGTTGAGGTTGATTTCTCAGGTTTTTGCTAGAGTTTCAATTGACTTGAATTGTGGGAATTTCTTAAGTGTCTGCTGGAGTGGCAATTGACTTAAGCTGGGGAGGTTGTTTAAGTATCTGCTGGAGTTGCAATTGACTTAAGATGAAAATCTTTTAAGATCTTAAGCTTCTAGAGAATAAAGTGCTTTAGCCATGTGTTAGGCGTTATATTTACCCATGTATGCTAACTCTGTGAGGATCTTTCAATCATTTCATTTTTATAAAATGCCCCTAGTGTCGATACAGGGTTTTGATTTTTGAAAATGTTTAGGATCGGGCTCATACAAGCTCCCTACGTATCCCATAGCTAGGGGAATTCAGGTCCAACGTAGTTCCATGCACGTTGTTTGTGAAAAATGTTTGTGTGTGAAAAATGTTTGTTTTAATTTTTGTGAAAACGTTGAAATCATAGGTCGAAGAGAAAATACTTTAGATTTGGGCGTTATATTTTCTCAAGTGGGACTCTATGAGGATCTTGTGCTCATTTTTATTTTAATAAAAATGCCCCTAGTGTTGACTAGGAGTTTTTGGTTTATGAGTCAACACAAAGTGTGATTAACCCCCCTTTTGATGTATATGCAATGAATACATGCAACGTGATGTGAAATGAAATGTCTATCAACTTTTTTCGATAATTGATAGTGGTGACCGCACCCTAGATAGGTTGCCTACGTATTCTCGAGAGAGATCAAGTCTGACGTAGTTCACAATTTGTGAAGTTATGAACTTTGATGGTATGAACAATGAATGCATGCAAAATGAAATGTCTATCAACTTCTTTCGATAATTGATAGTGGTGACCGCACCCTGGATGGGTTGCCTACGTACTCTCGAGAGAGATCAGGTCTGACGTAGTTCACAACTTGTGAAGTTATGAACTTTGGTGTATGTAATGAATGCATGTATTCTTTAGACGGAGTATCTTTTGAGCATGTCGACGTTGAAGGGTGCTGAGAGTTCTTCTCCGTCCAAAGTGGTCAATCTCGTGACGCCGCCTAAAAAGACCTTCTTGACGAGGTAGGGTCCTTCCCATGGTGTTTGGAATTTCCCTTTAGGGTCTAGTATTAGTAAGTTCTTCTTTAGGATTAGATCGCCTTCTTGAATGTTCTTAGGTTTCACCTTCTTGTTGAAAGCTCAGGTCATTCTTCTCTGGTATGCTTCCGTGTGACATAACGCATATAACCTTTTGTCTTCCATAAGAGCTAGCTGATTGTACCGTGACTTACACCAATCTTCTTCCACTACTTGCGTCTCAAGTAAAACTCTTAGAGTAGGGACTTTAATTTCGATAGGTTGCATTGCATCCATTCCGTAGACCAATGCGAATGGTGTATCTCCTGTTGATTTTCGAATGGTTGTTATGTATCCCCATAGGGCGTATGGAAACTTCTCGTGCCAATCCTTGTATGTGTGAGTCATTTCTTGATGATAGTTATGATGTTCTTGTTGACTGCTTCTATTGCGTCGTTCGTTTGAGGACGATAAGGTGAGGAGTTGTGGTGTTCAATCACGTATTCATCTAGTACTTTGAGTACTTCTCCTCGGAAGTATCCACCATTGTCTGAGATCAAGGCTTGAGGAACTCCGTAACGTGCAATGATGTTGTTGCGTATGAACTTGGCCACATGTGATGATTTGAGCACCTTGTATGATTGAGCTTCAACCCACTTTGTGAAATAGTCGATAGCTACAAGGATGAATTTGTGTCCGTTTGAAGCGTGCGGATAGATTTTTCTGATGATATCTATTCCCCATGTCGAGAATGGCCATGGTGAGGTCATGTTGTACAGTAGAGATGCTGAGGTGTGTTTCAAGTTCGCGTAAACTTGACATTGATGACACTTTTTAACATATTCTACACATTCTTGTTACAAGTTCTGCTAGTAATAGCCAAAGCGAAGGATCTTCTTAGCGAGTGCTGATCCGTTCATGTGTGGGCCACATGTTCTTGCGTGTACTTCCTTCATGATTTGTGATGCTTGAGGTTGGTCGATGCATAGCATGTTCTGACCGTCAAAAGAGTGTCGATATAGCTTTCCTGCGAGTAGCACGTAGTTGGTTGCGTATTGGCATAGAGCTCTCCTCTCTTTCTTTTGGAAGTGTGAAGGATACTCTCCATGCTCAACATACTTCTATAGAGGTTCGAACCAAGGTTTGTGCGTCACTTCGGTGTTGGCAATCGTCCTCTTCTCGAAGTCTCGTTTCTGTTTCTAACGAATCTTCACAGGCTTGATATTGATTCCTTCCGGGATGTGCGTCATGGCTGCTAATGTGTCCAAAGCATCTGCGAATCGATTCTGACTTCTCGGAGCATGTGTGAATGTTACATGTTCAAACTTTTCTATTAGAGTCTATAAGTGTTCATGATAGGGTTTGAGGTTCTCTCCTTTGACATACCATGCACCATTAGCCTGTGAAATGACTAAGTTCGAGTCTCCTACTACTTCTAGACGTCTCGCTCCTTTTTCGTGAGCAATCTTCAAGCCAGAGATGCATGCTTCATACTCTGCTTCATTGTTCGCACGAGATATTCGAGCTTGAATGAGATTGGGTTGCATGTTCCCACAGGATCAATGAGTAGTATTCCAATGCCATAGCCTTGTTTGCCTAAAGCTCCATCGAATAGTAGCTTCCAGGTTGTAGGGTTAATAGTCATCACTTCGTCGTCTGGGAATGCTAACTCCTCGTTGTCTTCAACTTCGATTGGTTGGTCTGCGAGGAAATCTGCTACAACGCTCCCCTTTTAGATTTCTGAATTGTGTACACGATGTCGTACTCTGATATCATCACCATCCACTTAGCTAATCTCGGAGACAAAAGCGTTTTTTGTAATAAATGACGAATTGGATCGAGTCTTGATACTAACTTGACTGTGTGGGCTTGCATGTAATGCCTTAGCCTCTTGGTGACCCAAGTTAGGGCCCAACACACCTTTTCTACTAGAGAGTAATTAAGTTCGTAGCCTTTCATGCGCTTACTTATGTACTAGATTGCAAATTCTGTCTTTTCCTCGTTTTCTTGGGCTAGTAGACTACCCATTGTGTTTTCCGTGACTGTTAAGTATAGGATTAGCGGTACGCCTGGTCTTAGTAGCATCGGAATAAGAGGATTCTTGAGGTATCCATTTATCTTCTCGAATGCGTTCTGACAAGTGTCATCCCAGACGAATCTTTCATTTTTCCTTAAAAGCTTAAACAAATGATCGCATGTCATAGTCAACTTGTTTATGAATCGACTTATATACTATAGCTTTCCTAGAAAGCATCGCACTTCTTTCTCGCTTCGTGGAGGTGGCATTGCCGTGATCACTTCTATCTTGCTCGGATCAACCTCAATTCCTCTTTGCGTTATTAGGAAGCCTAATATCTTTCATGTTGTCACTCCAAATGTGCACTTCTTTGGATTGAGCCTAAGTTGGAACTTCCTGATGCGTTGTAAGAATTTGTCAAGATTTTGGATGTGCCCTTCTCGATCTTTTAATTTGACAATCATATCGTCGACATAGACTTCTACTTCTTTGTGGATCATATCGTGAAGAATCATCGTGGCAGCTCGTTGATACGTTGCTCCTGCGTTCTTCAGCCCGAAAGGCATGACTCGATAACAAAATGTTCTAACTTCTGTGATGAACGTTGTTTTCTCTTTATCTTCTAGAGCCATCAGTACTTCATTGTAACTTGAGAATCTGTCCATGAATGATAGAAGTTGATGGTCTGCTGCATGATCCACTAGCACGTCGATGTGTGATAGTGGGAAATTGTCTTTAGGGCTTGCTTTGTTGAGATCTAGATAGTCTACACACACTCGGATCTTTCCATCTTTCTTCGCGACTAGGACTACATTGGCGATCCATTTTGGGTAATCTACCACTTCGAGGAATCCTGTGTCGAGCTGTTTCTGAACTTCCTCTTTGATCTTGTCCATGATGTCTGCCTTCATTCTTCGGAGCTTCTGCTTTACCGGTTTTGCGTCTTCGTAAAGTGGTATACGGTGTTGGATGATTTCTAGATCAATTCCTGACATATCTTTATAGGACCATGCAAAAACATCTTTGTTTGTTTTTAAAAGTTTAGTTAGATTTTCTCGTTCTAAATCATTTAAATTTTTACCGATTAAAACAATCTAATGATCTTCTTCTGTGTTAAGGTTTATTTCAATTGTTTCTTCTGTAGTTGAAAAATTCTCCTCTTGTTTATCTAGATAATGCCTCATCTCATAGGTTATTTCTGATTTAAACGTTTCATCAGAAGACATATAATCAACAGTTTCTTCTTCATTTTTAAAATTATTGTTCAAAGTGCCCACAGACTTAGAGTTATAAAAATAATGTTCTGCATGTGAATGAAATTCATAAATCATATATTTTAAATTTGAATTCTTTTTAGCGAATGCATGTTTTGTCAAGTACGGATCTTTCTCCTCGCTGTCCGTGACGTCATCAATTGGTTTTAACCTTAGGTATTGGGATGATCTTAGCGTCGATCAGATCTTGAATCTTCTGTTTGAGAGGGAAACAACAATTAGTGGAATGCCCTCTAGTCTAGTGATATCCGCACCACTCATTTGTGAACTTGCCCATTACTTCTCTCTCGGGTTCCGGTGGTAACGTTTGAATCAACTTCTTCTGCAACTTCCTTAAGGCCTTTGACAATGACATCCCCAAGTTGTAAAATTTTCTACGAGGTGGAGCAGTAGTGGCACTCCTTGCTTGTGATGATTGTTGACATTGTTTAGGAGAAATGAGTTCTCTTGATGAGCATTTTGTCCTTGAGTTTGACGTGCTTGCCTAGCTCTTGTTTTGAATAGACTTTTCTGTAGCTTTCCAATTGTCCATGAATGCCATGCATACCCTTTCTCTTTCTTCTAGTAAGCTTTTCAGATTAAAGGGTTCGATTGTCGCATAAGTTTCGATTTATGTTGTGAGGTCTTCAAGTTGTTGCCCCAATTGTATTAGCGTATCACGAAGATCGTCTAGCTTTAGATGAACTGACTCATTGAACCTTCTTGGTGGGTTAGTCATTATAAATTATGATGAATATGAGTATGTTGTGTTCAAGAGAACAAAGTCAGTTCGAACCCCTTTATCAAGTAAAACAAGTAATGCGTTGCTCGTATGCACATAATCCCTAACACGCAATAGACGCTCAATTTACCCATCCCCAATATATAACATGTAGAAAATGATGAGTAAAATAGAATGAGTTATTTTATTAAAATCCTAAGTGTTATGGATTAAATCACAAACTCAAGTCATAAAATAAAATAAGAAAAGAAAGCAAGCACTCATCATCCTTTCGTTACAATGTCGCTCATGTATCTTCATAAAGAGATTTACATTTCAAGTATAAAGAAATCTAGTCTAAGTCTTCGAATCTTCAAGTCTTTCCATCTTTCTTGATCGTCTTTGTGTCTCATGCATCTTTCTTGATTATATCTTACACTTAGAATCTGAGTAGTAAAGACACAAAGAAAGAAAACTAGTTACATTAGATTCTTCTTTTAGCTTTTCTAAGTTTTCTCGATTTTACTCTTGTAAAATTATTAGGCTTAGCTTCAAAATTTCGAAATTGTTTACATGTTTCATGGAATTTGAAAACTTTGAATGGATAAACTGAGCGCCTAGAAATATCTATATGCATACATGTATTTATCATATATAGTAGCCAAGTAAAGGGCTTCATGACGTGACTTTGTTGCTCGACAGGACGAGACGAGGCAACGGCTTGGTAGAATTGGCTTTTTGGATTTTTGTTCTAAAGTTGGAAATGGTTTAAGAGAGAGTTGTTTCACCGACAAGGATATTATCCCAAAAGGGATCTCTCGATGTAAGGGAAGATCTCAATTGGACATCCCCCTCACCTCTATTTCAAAATCCCTCATTTTCAATTGTAGGGGATATTTGAAAAGAAGAGAGGGTTAATCCGGGTTTTTTCCTATTGTTTTTCTCACCTCTCAAATCACACAAAAGCCTTCAAGGCATAGGGTTGAGGGTGTCATTCACATTGACTACCCTTAGCACATAAAATATAGATGTGTGAGCTTCATTCAATGATGTATACCCACACACCTCCACGTTGGAGCTCCAAGTCTCATACAAATAATCAATTAATGTGAACATGGAGTTTGAATTAAAGCGTAAGAAAGTTTAAATACTTGGCCAAAATTACTTTGAAGTTAAACATCGAATGTCCCCAGCAGAGTCGCCAGAAAACTGTGATCGATTTTTTTAAAAAATAAATAAATAAAAATTTTGATCGACTAGTTTGAAAATTCTGGGACACTCTTTAAATTTTTTTTTTTTGAAAACTTGAGGGGAATTAATTTTAATATTTGAAAAATTGAAGTTTTAAAAATGAGGTTTTATAGACAACTCCATATCTTACCTTACCGTCGAATCTGAGAGAGATTAGGAGTTTTTTAATGAGAAGTATGTCATAGGCCTTTTTTAACTTTTTTTCAATATTAATTAACCTAACGACTAGAGAGTCGCCACCTAATTTCAAAAATTAAGAAACTAAGAGATGTGAGTTCGGCGTTTGGTTACGTGTAAGAAAGGGTATTTTAGACGTTATGTCCCACAACGCCCATAAGGTCTCTACTAATTAATTTTGGCCTTTTTTAAAATTGCTTACTTTATATTTTATAAACTTTCCATTTTAAACATTTAAAGGGTTTGCATGAGATAAAAAAAATAAATAAAATAAAGAAAGACAAAAGAAAACTAAAGCAAATAAAACTGTATAAAGAAAACAAATTGTTTTTTTTTATTATTATTTATTTTTTTACTTAGAGTTCTTCAAATTCAAATGGACTTAAAGTTTTATAAAATTTTATTAATATATAATTCGAATATTAGATCTAATTATTAAATAAATAATAATAATAATAATAATATAATAATAAAACTGTACAAACAAAACAGTTCTTAGATCTAATTATTCAAATAATAATATAATAATAATAATAATAATAAAACTATATCTTCAAATTCAAATTAAAGTTTTGTAAAAGTTTATTAATATATAATTCAACATCTTAGATCTAATTATTCAAATAATAATAATATAATAATAATAATAATAAAACTGTACAAAGAAAACCGTTTTTATTTTTTATTTTATTTTATTTTTTATTTTTTTTAACTTAGGTTAGGATTCTTCAAATTTAAATGGCCCTTCAAGTTTTATAAAAGTTTATTAATATATAATTCAATGTTAGATCTAATTATTCAAATAATAATATTATAATAATAATAAAACTTTACAAAGAAAACAGTTTTTTTAACCTTTTATTTACATTAAACTTTCTGTTTTTTTCTTTAGTTATCTTTTATTTTATTTATATATTTAATATGTTATTAATGTTTACATAAATCATACATAAAGTTAAAGACCTAATTAGATAATAATCATACATACAATCATATTATATAATAGAAAAACCAAAAGCAATCTTATTATATGAAGACAAAAAATTAAAGGTGAAGTCAAGAAGCTTACAAAGATGGTTGCTTTCTTGACTCAAGTGAATGAACTCTTTTTTTTCAAATGGGCAGCCTATGTGTGTGCACTTTAATATTAAAATGTGGGGTTTTGAAAAGAAGAAGGTCACATGAAATGTGAAAAGAGAGAGGAAGAAGAACTCTTTGCTAAGGTGTTAAGAGGGATATTTATAGGCAAAGCTATGAAATCCTAGGGCCCAAAGCCCATTTAACACACTTGACCATTGGAATGAGATTTCTCTTTTAAACATATACAAATGTTTGAAAAAAATTGATCAATCTCCAGTTGACATGTCACTAAATGTCAAGTAATATCCAATAGGATTTAAGCTTTTAATAATAATGATATAATACTTGGTCATTTTAGTTTTTAATAAAAAAAATGACCAAGCCTTCAATCTTTTCTTCCACACACGGTTGAAACTTTCTTTCTTCTAACTTCTTCCCTTTTTTTGAATCTTCCCTTTCTTTTTTTAACCGCAAATGATAGGATCGACATTTCAAGATTTGTGGCTGTCACCATCAAGAAGTTGACCGCTGCCTTCACCTAATTCTTTTTTAGTATTTTATTTCATGGGCCGAATCTTAGGCATGGGTCGGTCCATTGGTTGGGTCGTCAGTCGGATCCGTCAATTGGATCATTTCCTTGGCCTTACTTCCGGTTGACTTGCCTTTGATTTGGATCTTCTGGGCCCTATTCACAAATTTAGTCCGGATATTGCATGTGGATCTTGGATTGACCCATTTCCCTTTATCTTACAAAAAAAAATAAAATTAAAACAAACAATTAAAGAAAGTAATTTTATTATTATTAATTATTCCTATTTCTAAGGAGCAATTCTAATTATAATAAAATGCTAACTAATTAAGTCAAATAATTAAATTGCAAAACCTAATCTAACAACTAATCTAACAAACTTTTATAAAAACGTTAATACATATTTTGTAAAATATATATTTTCAATACTCAAGTAATTAATTAAATAAAACCCTAAATATTCTAAGTATAATAACCTCCCTATGTATTATAACATAGACAAATTACTACCTTAACTTATTAATAATTCAAAATCAATTATTTTCGAAACTCAATTGTTCTAAAAATAATCGTCTTTAAAATAAATCGTACAATAAGCCCGTGAATAAATTCGTGAAACTTGTATAGGCTCGGATTTATTAAAAACATAAACTATAAAATTGAGGGGTAAAAATGAGTGTCTACACTACCCTATATAATTTGTACCACGTACCAAACGCTACCTTAAAATATAATCAATATAATAGAGATTACGAAATATGATATCGTAATACGAAACTCGTATTTTCTTGAATCGACCAGTTGGATATGACCTATACTAAAAGAGTGGATATCCTCTTAACGAGAATGAATCGTGATCGGAGGTGGGAATTATGTAATTTGATTTAAAGATAGAAAGAGTTTGTTAGTTGAAATAAGTCATAACCAAAATCTAAAAAATGCAATATAGTTGGAACTTTAGACGATTGATGGTTTTAAATTAATTATTAAGAGGGTTGAGATTTTAACCATAAAACAAGATTTGTTCGAACTTAAATTTTTTATTTTTGTACTATTTAAAAAGTTTAACAATTTTTAAACTTCATTGATTGATTGAAAAGAGTAATAAATATGAGAAAAAGATAAATTAAATAGAAAACTATTGAGAGAAATAGTAATTTAGGAGAAAAATAGTTTCTAGAAAAAACTCATATGAGAAGAAGAAAAAAAATAGGAGGAATGGACATCGAACGATTTTTTTTAATTCGATAACTACATGATTATTGGATATTTTTTTTTCTTTTAATTTTAATATTTTTTTTGTAAAGATGATTTTGGGGGCCACAACACAACCAACATATAATATCTAGGAGACAATGATAAACAATTTTGTCATCATCTTAATATGCAACATCGTTATTTTAAAATGGAGCAGAATAGTTACCTAATCGTTTAAGAATGGAACTATGAATGTCATATGGATATGAGAGATTTGGCCGCAATAAAATTTAAAAAATTAATAAATAAATAAATAAATAAATATGTTACGTATATTAAGAATATATATTTATTTTTAACACAAATTAACGGTGTTATAACATTTTAAAAAAACAAATATAAATTTTTAATAAAATAATATATATATATATATATATATATATATATATATATATATATATAATGATATTTCAAATTAATATAAATCTACTAAAACCATTATAATGTTATCACAGTTTTATAAATACTAAATTGTGTATATAATAATAATATATTATATATTAGCAGAATATTATGAATATATATAATAAATATGATAAATATAATAATAATTATAATATATAGTTAACCATATGTATATAAAGCAAAGTTAATCGATCAATACGTGTAAAAGTGGTACTAAAGATTAAAAATCAATTAACCATTAAAAAGAACAATAATAATCTCAATAGTATAAATATATGAAAGATGATATTTTAAAATAAAAGTATTTTTCTATAAATAGGACCAAATGAGTTGAACCACTTATGAATATTGTCGTCAAGTGAGTTGGCATCAGCCTCACGCTTGGAAGCTTTTGCAGCACTTCAATTTCCGTCCCACTTTTGATGTGACCAGCCTTGTTTGGTTTCGCAAATATTTTCAAGGATTTTGAAAGCAGCTTTTCGTTTTTGGCAAGACACATCTCATATTCATAATTAGCAAAAGACATTTCACCTTTAAAATAAATCAAATATGCCATATAAATACATGAATAAATATATATATATATGAATATTCTTTTCTTTAATTAATTATTTTCTTTTTTATTTTAATATATCAAGTTAACATAATCCATCACGGTTAATTATGACAATTTGGATCAGATTCACGGGTTCAAGCTAGAAAGTTAAACTTAAACCAGTTAAACTTAAACCTGACTTGTTTAGTAATTTAGGTTAAAATTTTTAACATTAACATCACATATTTATTTGTAATTGACTTGAACTCGACTTGATTAGTCCAATTTATCAAACTCATCTCGAACTCAATATGATTTAACTCGGTGTAATTAATTCATGTCTCTCTATTTCAAATAAAAATGACAATATCATAAAATAAAAATGAAGTTGAATCACAAATTTATTTATAAAAATCTTACAAAAAAAATAAGTGAGTGAGTATGAAAGAAAAATACAAAACTTAACAAAATAAAATTATAAACGGGTTGGCAAGTCTACTTTAGGTCATTTAAGTCGGCCTGAGTTTGACATGTATAATCACTACGCATTGAACATGACCAACGTACATGAACTATCATCGGGTTTCAATAGAAAATGACAAGTGAATAACTCGAAGATTACTCACAAGAAAAGACTTTGAATTCTAGAGGTAGAAATGATAATATGACGTGATATGTACATAAGATGGTGTGTGATAAAATGCCTATTTAAATTGTTGAAATAATAAAGTATTAATTAAATCATCAATTGATCTAACGGTTGGTATTGCTTGTCTCTTCATTTGTATTAATATTTCTTCTTAATTAAGGGTAATTGCTTGTCAAAATTAATTAAGACATTTATTTTGTATAATCACGTTACATGGTTTTTTCAATTGTTAATAATAATATTAAATTATGTGAGCAATTAATAATAAAAAAATTCATGTAAGTTACACTAGAAATTAGCAACATTTTGTTAATTGGTCATCAAGATATTTTAAATCAATTAATTTAAATTAATTTATTCAAATAATACACTTGGATCAAATTTCACCATTTAAATCACGTTTGAATTTCATGTAAATTTGATTTAATTTTATTACTCATATTCTAATTTGCATTCATTAATGAAAATTGAAAGATTAACCTAGTGAAAGGTTCAACAGTTGAATCCAACATAGGATAGGTAGGGGTAACCCTTTGATTCTTCCCTTATAAAAGTATATAAGTTTACTAGTTGATTAATAGACTCGATATCATTGAACTATTCTACCATTTGTGTAACGATTATACACTTTCACATAGGATTCTTCCTAATACATGTAAATCTCTCATTATTTTTTCCTTTAACACGAATCGGTTTTGTGAGAGTGTCTAGAATTGAGTCGTGCAATTCTTTTGAAGTGGCCCCACTTCTCCCTCACATAAGAGATCTCTTTACTCACAAAAATCATTAAAAGCGATATGTTTATCATTGTTAAAATATATATTGTTTCATTATACAATTAATCCTCAACAATAATTTTCCAAGTCATTACAATTAGGTTGTCCCATTGAACCTAGTTCTTAGGATCTCTAGTCTACATATGTTAGATTTTTCTTCATACCAACTTATTGTAAGCTCGTGTCTTAAAAGACTTTCAAACTAACTCTCTACTCAATAATTTGGTTAGTGGATCCACAATGTTATTTTTGACTTACATAGTTTAATTTGATAACTCCATTAGAGAGTATAGTCTTATGATATTATGTCTACGATGTTATGTCTAAACTTGTCATTGACTTTAAATTTGTCCAAAATCAAATTACTATCACAATAATTAGAAATTATCGTTGGTACACTCTTAGATAACATTGGAACATCTTCTAATAAGAAGCTTAGTCATTCGTACATGTTTACCATTTAAATTTTTTTATGAAAATATTGATTAATTGGTTAACTAGTAGACAAAATGTCTTTAACTATTCTGTCTTCGTGTGAGCAATTACATATTTTTCATAAGAATGATTTATTTTTCGACATAAGTCAAAAATATAATTCTAACGTTTAATTTATCAATCATAATTTTCTTAGAATATTTTCATACATAGATTGCACTTACAAGTGTAAATATATTCACTTGAAGACGAAAAATCTTTCATCTAATAATATCAATATATCATTTGATAATAACATGATATTTCGTGTAATGCAATTCACATCCTTAGTAAATTTAATCATTTTATCGTAATTTTTCAACGATAAAAATATCGTACAAAAGACACGTAATGAAATAATTTTCATTGTCTTCATGATATATATAATTGTCACATTCACTTTTAGTCAAATTATGATTACATTTTCATATCATTGTTATAAAATTTGTTACAAGTCATATAAAGACTTTATAAACTTTTTTTTTCATCTATTTCATAAAATTATTTTGAAGACATTGGTTTTTCAAATTATCATGAAAGTAATGTCAAATGACACATTTTTTTATTTCAAAATCCTCAAATTTGATGTATCGATTTGAGCACCAACTCAGCAAATATATACAAGATATTTTTCTTATTATTTTATTTTTTTTTGTAAAGTTGTGCAACTTTATTTTTTGTAATGAACATATTTATAAACCAATAAATTATGTTTTTATTTATCATAATATACACAATAATTTTTGTATTATTATCAATAAAAATATTTGCCCCCACATTCGTATTGGTATCATTTTAAATCACACACATATGTGTGAATTAAATCAATGATTTTCTAATCAAGAGATTGTCACACAATTCTTTAATAAATTTTATTTTATTTTACTTATCATACAATCAATAAGATAACTATATTATAAATATTTAATTACATTAAATATCATTTTTATACAAGAGATTAGAATGTTTATTCATATATAAATCATTCTTCATATAATCTTTACATATGAAATTATAATATTTAATCAATTAAAATATATACCTTGTCACATTATTTCTATAAAAGAAATTATAATATTTAATCAAATAAATATTAACCATGTCACGTGATCTCTGCAAAAAAATCATAATGTTTCAAGAATATTTGGCCAAAGTTTTTTAAACATCTATATTGGTTGCACGTTTGCATCCCATAATATCGGCACGTTTGTCATATTATTTCTTAAATCAAACACAAGTTTTTTTGTAATTATTAGATTTCAAAAAAAATTATCAAATTAAACAAGTTTTTATGATGAAATTGAACAATGTATATCAAATATATAATCGAATAGTTTAGAAACATACTCAAACTAATGATATGTCATATATATTATAATTACTTCATATATCATTAAGCAAATACCTTTATAAAATACATCAATAATTAATTATTATATTGACAATTTATCTTTAATCAAATACAAAATAACTAATTATAATAAAAATAATAATAATTCATGTCATCAATTCATCAATTTATTAATTAATGATGACATTTAACTTTTCTTAGAAGTTTTGGAGACCAAAAGACACATAATTTTATGACAAATTTTCAGAATTTTCTATTAAAATAAAATAGAGATACAATACTCTTTATCCACGTATATATACAAATAAGTAGTACTTATTATGAATTAACACAAGTTATCGTATTATTAGCTAAGATGCATGTTATATATATATATAAGCAATCATTTATCAACACAATATATAACTACAGATGTACTTCATCTCTTAATCGAAGTACTTACATTGTCATGTTTTAAACAATAATCGACGTGAAGCGACTATGCATTCTCAAAATAAATTTGGGTAGATTGTTCTCACCGAGACAATTCATGCGAAGACAATTTTGACTAACATGGTCGTGTCTCTTTAAATGCATGATTATAATAAGTTCTAACACAAACAAATTTTTTTTAATCTCTTTATACAAATGACTTTCATTATCTCATGATTAATCACATAATTTTTATTAAAGATATTAAAATCTTCAAAATATTAATGACAACATAATTTTGACTAACTAAATTTCTACATAAGACATCGTTAAACCCCACAAAACAGATTTTTTTAAAGAAATCAATATCGACCACATTCATCTCATAATTTCTACACAAAAAATTAGAATGATTTTCATATCAATGACTAAAGTCATTTTAAGGAGTCTAATTTCTATAAAGAAATCATTGACTATCCCATTCATCTCCAACAACAATAACTAGAGTTATTTTAAAGAGTCTGATTTGTGAAAAGAAATCATTGACTACCCCATTTATTTCCAACATCAATGACTAGTGTCATTTTAAGGACTCTGATTTCTATACAGAAATAATTAACCACCATATTCATCTCATAATTTGAAATTAGAATGGTTACAATTTAAATGACTAGAGTCATTTTATCACTTTAGATTTCTAAAAAAGAAATCATTGACTGGATTCGAATAGGGGACCTGCCTTCCACCACTTTAAACCACTACGCCAACGCGCCCTTTCGTTGTTCTATCGTTGTTTATGACCTTTAGTCTTCTTTTCGAAAAAAAAAACTTTTTCTTTATATTTTCTTCTCTAACTCAACTCTTTTTCTAAAACATCAAAGTCAAGGATTTTCGATGGTACAAACTACGAAATAGAAAAGCACACAAAAATATTTTAAGACTGTTAGATATATTGTCTTTAAATAAGAGATATATACATAAATTATGTTAAAAAGAAAATAATTAAATACAATATATATGAAGAACGATATCACCAAATAAGTGGTTGATTCGATGCATGTGTTTAACATATTTCCCTTAAAACAGTTTTATCATCTCCCGTTTGTGCTAGCACTACGCATCGAACTTGACCAACATACCTGAACTATCACCAGATTTTAACAGAAAATGTCGAACGAAAAACTCAAAATTACTCACAAAATAAGGAGAGGATTTTTGGATTCTAGAGTTCAAAAAGATAATATGATAGTGATTTGTACATAAGATGGTGTGGGATAGAATGTCTATTTATATTGTTGAAATAATAAACTGTTAGTTAAATCATCAATTAATTCAACGGTTGGCATTGCTTGCCTTTTTATTTTCCTTAATATTTCTTCTTAATTAAGGGTAATTGCTTGCCAAAATTAATTAAGACATTTATTTTGCAATACTCGCGTTATAGGGTTTTTTCATTTGTTAATAATAATATTAAATTATCAAAACAGTTTATAATAATAAACTCGTGTATGTTACACTAGAAATTAACAATATTTTGTTAATAGATCATCAAGAAATTTTAAATTAACTAGCATTTAGCCCGTGCATTTGCACGAGTAATAATATAAAAAACTGTGAAAAAAATTACGGATAACATTTTTAATTTTATTTTTAACCGTTTTAAGTTTATGGGTGGGTCAACCCACAATCCGACTCAAGTATCTATTTACTCAACATCATTATATATTAATTAGTTAAAAAGTTGAACTTATATTAATATTAAAACGTCCCGCATTTATCAAATTTGGTGTTAAATTTAAAATATAAAGTCTTTGTAGCCTAGCTGAGATAAATTAAAAGATTAAAAAATATGAATGTTTTTAAGAATTATAAAGAACTCTTGTACCAGCTTCACTACTTTTAGAATGAATATTAAAAAAGGTTATCATAACATATCAAAAATACATTGATCATTTGATAAATAGTTCATAAATAAAAATAGTATTGTAACCCAATTATTTAGGCATGATATATCTCTCATCTCAATTCAAACGTTTAAACAGCTACGGAGAGACTCGAACATCACCTAGTAAATCTTAATCATATTTTTAAAGAGACGACAATTCAACCTTGACACAACCGACAATGAGTAATAATACATCATTTTCATGAACTAGCATTTAGCCCGTGCATTTTGTCACGGCCCATTAGAGTCACGACCCAATTCAGGGGATGTCGAGGCTCATTAAGGTCTGGGTCCGATAGTGCGCTAATCTTCTTAGCCCAAAAGGAGGCCCATTTGCCTAAGTAGGCCCAATGAATCTTCTAATTAAGGAAGAGATTAGAAGATATTTTAATTAAGGAAGGAATTAGAAGATATATTCTAATCAAGGAAGAGATTAGAAGATATATTCTAATTAAGGTAGAGATTACAAGAGATATTCTAAATTAGGTAGGGATATTCTTGTTATGGAAGGGATATCTTAAATTAGTATAATTAAATTGTAATTAGAATGCAATTCCTAATTTAATATGTGTAAGTCTTATAAATACCCTGAAGGTATTCCATTGTAATCACCAAGTATTCGAGTAATATAATACTATTCTTTTTTTTTTAAGAGTTACTCTCTCTCTAGAATTCTTGTGTCAATTCTGTTAAACGCCGAGTGTTGCGTCGAGTAAGGCTGACTAGTTACTCGTTCTTGCGAAGATCGTAACTAGTGTCGCACGGATCGTCAGTGAAAAGACTGAGCCCGTGACAATTGGTATCAGAGCTGAAATGACGAGGAGATCGGAAGAAACTTTAAAGGTTGTGGACGAAGTAGAGAATCTTCCCCATGAGACCGGAGAAGATGGTAGGAACTCTCGCAAAGTTCAGGCGGGAGGAACCAAAGCTACCAAAGAAAGAGAAAGATCAAGAGACGCTATCGTTGACATTATCGCCAGGTTGGAGAAGGTAGAACTCACCGTGGCGTACGGACAAGATAATGCCGGGGACCTAGAGGAACACATTGCCGAGCTTGAGAAAGAGAGAGACGAGCTCCGAGAAGGAATGCAAGGTGCCCTGAACGAAGGCTTGTTCAAATGTCAAGAGCAAACTCGGATCGTGGAGCAGACCCTCCTTGGTGAAATCAATACCTTGACTGAGAAACTAGAGGTAATGACTTCTAAGTTACAAGCCACCGAAGAGGATGTGGCCTTACTCAAGAAGGCGGTTGCGCAAGAGTGCGGACGTGCGCCTGTAGGAGTCCCTAATCCGATAAGGATAGACATTCCAAGGCCTAAAGCGTATTTAGGCGAGAGGAACGCGAAAGAGATTGACAACTTCTTATGGAGTCTGGACCAGTATTTCAAAGCACTCGGCCTAGTAGAAGAGGCGAGGAAGATAGATACTGCCACGACATACCTGGAAGACACCGCAATGCTGTGGTGGAGGCGAAGGAGTAGCGATATTGAAAGAGGTACGTGTTCTATCAATACCTGGGGTGAATTCAAGGATGAACTCAAGAGACAGTTCTATCCTGAAAACGCTATTCGAGAAGCAAGGGCCAAGTTACGACGGCTCTCACAAAGAGGGAGTATCAAGGAGTATGTCAAGGAGTTCATCGCTACTCTCCTTGAGATCCCTAACTACTCAGACGATGAAGCCTTGTTCGCCTTCACTGATGGTCTACAAATGTGGGCAAAGTTGGAGTTGGAACGACGTGGTGTCCAAGATCTAAGCTCCGCTATTGCCGTGGCTGAATCACTCGTCGAAATGAGAAGGCAAGAGAAGCCGAAGTCGACCTATGAGGGGAACGACAAGGGGGAAAATGGTGGAAACCATATCTACAACAATGAAGACCCAATTAAGTCTACCAAACCCAATGGTAGAAAAGATCGGGATGAGAAATGTGGAGAGAAACCCCGGATAAAGTGTTTCTTTTGTGAAGGGCCACACAGGGCGAGAGAGTGCCCTATGAAGAACAAACTATCAGCATTGATGGAGGAGCAAGAACGCCTCCACGATGAAGCTCGACTGGGGTCGTTAAACCTAATTAGTGCCGTTACAGCAAAGTTTGATGAGCCAAAGTCCGTGAAGAAAGGACGACTATTTGTGGAAACTAGAGTAAGAAACCACATGGTTAAAGCTTTATTGGATACGGGAGCCAACAACAATTTTCTAGAGGTAAAGGAGGCGAGAAGACTGGGGATTAAGTACACTAAAGAGAAAGGGTGGCTTAAAGCAGTCAACTCGGCACCAAGTGCGACTTATGGAGTTGCTCGTAATGTAAAGATCAACTTGGGAGAGTGGACCGGCCTTCTGATTTCTCCATTATCGACATGGATGACTACAAAATGGTTCTCGGCATAGAGTTCCTAGACAAGGTAAATGCCATCCTACTCCCTTCTGCCAATATGATGTACATTCTAGAGCAAGGTAATACTCGCACAATACCTTTAACAAGAGAGGGCAAGAGAGAAACTAGGCACATATCTGCCATGCAACTCTCAAAAGGTGCGGAGGACACCTACCCATCATCTTTTGTTACTGTGAAAGAAGATGAGAAAATTGCGTCTAAAGAGAAGATACATCCAGAAGTTACAATTGTCCTAGAGAAAGGTCATGATGTAATACCCACTGGATTATCAGAGAAATCCCACCATAAGAGAGAGGTGGATCACAAAAAAGAGTTAGTCAAAGGTACTAAACCATCGGCGGCGGTTCTTTATCGCATGAAACCTCCCAAATTGGAGGAATCGAAGAGGCAACCGGAGGAGTTTCTCTTCAAGAAAGAGAAGTTCGAAGTAGAAAAGACCGCCAAAAGAATGAAGCAATGGGAGGACAAGAAGAGAAGACACTTGGAGTACGGAGGAAACCGAGTTATAGTAAAACTTCTCCTCCATCAAGAGAGACGATTTTCCAAAGTTCACAAGGGGCTTGTGAGGCAATACAAAGGCCCTTTCTTAGAGAAGAAACGGGTTGGAAAGTCAGAATGTCGCTCAAAACTTCTATCTTGTGTGGAGACATCATTCAGGCCTACAAGGAGGAAGCAACGAGGACGTCGCCAGATTGAGTGGGGGAGAATGTCACGGCCCATTAGAGTCACGACCCAATTCAGGGGATGTCGAGGCTCATTAAGGTCTGGGTCCGATAGTGCGCTAATCTTCTTAGCCCAAAAGGAGGCCCATTTGCCTAAGTAGGCCCAATGAATCTTCTAATTAAGGAAGAGATTAGAAGATATTTTAATTAAGGAAGGAATTAGAAGATATATTCTAATCAAGGAAGAGATTAGAAGATATATTCTAATTAAGGTAGAGATTACAAGAGATATTCTAAATTAGGTAGGGATATTCTTGTTATGGAAGGGATATCTTAAATTAGTATAATTAAATTGTAATTAGAATGCAATTCCTAATTTAATATGTGTAAGCTTATAAATACCCTGAAGGTATTCCATTGTAATCACCAAGTATTCGAGTAATATAATACTATTCTTTTTTTTTAAGAGTTACTCTCTCTCTAGAATTCTTGTGTCAATTCTGTTAAACGCCGAGTGTTGCGTCGAGTAAGGCTGACTAGTTACTCGTTCTTGCGAAGATCGTAACTAGTGTCGCACGGATCGTCAGTGAAAAGACTGAGCCCGTGACAATTTGCACGAGTAATAATATAAAAAATCGTGAAAAAAATTACGGATAACATTTTTAATTTTATTTTTAACCGTTTTAAGTTTAAGGATTGGTCAACCCACAATCCGACCCAAGTATCTATTTACTCAACATCATTATATATTAATTAGTTAAAAAGTTGAACTTATATTAATATTAAAACGTCTCGCGTTTATCAAATTTGGTGTTGAATTTAAAATATAAAGTCTTTGTAGCCTAATTGGTTAAAGAGTTTTACTTATTTTGTTAGGTTGTAAGTTCGAAACATACCTCTAGCATTTTTAATTTTATTTTTAACCGTTTTAAATTTAAAAACGGGTCAACCCACAATCCGACCCAAGTATCCAAATTAACCACAGCTCTCGACCCGGCAATCCGGACACTTTAAAAATTAAGCATCATTATATATATATAGATTAGTTAGTTAAAAAGTTGAACTTATATTAATATTAAAACGTCTCGCGTTTATCAAATTTGGTGTTAAATTTAAAATATAAAGTCTTTGTAGCCTAGTTGGTTAAAGAGTTGTTCTTGTTTTGTTAGGTTGCAAGTTCGAAACATACCTCTAGCATCTTTAATTTTATTTTTAACCGTTTTAATTTTAAAAACGGGTCAACCCACAATCCGACCCAAGTATCTAAATTAACCACGGCTCTCGACTCGGCAATCCGGACACTTTAAAAATTAAGCATCATTATATATATATAGATTAGTTTAAATTAATTAATTCAAGTTATACATTTGGATCAAATTTTACCATTTAATTCACGTTTATTTTGATGTAAAATTAATTTAATTTTATTATCCATATTCTAATTTCTATTCACTAATGAAATTTATAGAATTAGTTTAAAATTTCTAAAGCATGTTAGAGCTGTTATGTAGAATATTTATAAAAAATATTTATGATATTCAAGAACCTGCTCAAAATAAATGAGTATGATTTAGTCTTGAGATTCCAACATAATCAATAACCAAATATATTTGATTTCTTGTTAGTTCAAACAAGAGAACAACACGAAGATAAAAGACAAAGTGTGAGCAATTTTTTGAATATGAAACTCGCTACCTAAATGTACATCTAAAAAACCAAACGTTAATCACGAGACATCCACATCCTAATGTTCTACTTATAACGTTTAAATAGTTAATTAGTCATATAAAGATTTGGATGATTTTCTATATACTTAATCTTAAATTAAATCTCAACAGTTCATATCATATTTTTATTTTTTATTTTCTTTTAAATTTCTTTTACAATAATAAATAAGAAAGACAATGTAAAACAACAAAAGTGAATAATCCGAGTAACATGCTTCTTCAATCCTCCAGTTCTCATTCTCTTATAAATATTTATTTATTTTTAAATTTCATTATAAAATTATTTAATCATCTTATTTTCTTTGAATTTTTATTAAGTATTTTTTAAATAAGAAAAAATCAATTTTACAATACAACAATTCATTCAAACGAGACTAATAGTCTCACTAGTAAGAATTTAAGAAATACATAAATCAACATCTTAAGAACATCTATTTCAAATGATTAATATATTCATAAAAAAATTAAAAAATAACTCAATAATTATAAATGCTATAAATGGTAAGTCTCAATAGGTTCAAATTTAGAGAAATTTGAGAAAGAAAACTTTACCTTAGCGAGAGAAAAGCTTTCGCGATTTTCGATAAGAATTTTTTGACGACTGAATCTTGAATTTCTTCCCCAAGAACGTGCACATTTTCGTATTCAACAAGAATTACGTCAGAATCAAGATTATCAACACGATCGACACAGTCGGCACATTCAACACAGTTAGCATGGTCGCGTGATTCCGTTGATTTGGTAATCGGTTACAGAAAATGTGGTCAGAGTAAAGATCGTTGGCACTTCTAACACAATCATCACATCTGACACGTTCGGCACGATTGACACGTCTGGCACGTTCGGCACATCGGGAAAAAAATTTCTAGGGCTATAAGTTGCAAATTCAAGAAACATCATATAGGGTTTGAGTAAGGTCGTCGTTCAAGATTATTGCTCTTACTTGAATCCTCTGTTATGAAGTCTTATTAGAATATGGGTAAAAAAAACAGTAAGGCGAAAGAATTGCAGGACTTTGTTCTTACATGAATCAAATAAACTGCAAAGATGAAATTAAAATAATAGTTGAAGTAATTAATGAAAAAGTGTAGAAAAACAGCAAAGGCCCAATTGCTACTCAAAAGTCTTTGGAAAATAATGCATGTATCAATGAGAAGAAATAAGGAGTTTTGATGATATGGTATAATGAAAGGGCCAATTTATTTGGACTAAAACCAAGTCACACTCTTGATGCATTCTAAGAAATGGGAGATTGTTCTTTATAAGGAGAAAATGTTAGAAATCTTGTCTTGAAATAACAGAAAAATATATATACATACGATGTTACAAATAAATAAAAATAAAATAAGATATACGAAGAACAATATCACCATATTTGATGGTTGATTCGAGGCATGTGTTAGACACATTTCCCTTAAAACAGTTCCACCGTCTCCCCGTGTGCTAGAGCTTATCACAGATGGCTGTCTCCCAGGGTACAACGAATCTATTAGTGATTCAGCACCGGAATCACTACACAACGAGCTTGATAAAGTACCTGAACTATCACCGGGTTTCAACGGAAAATATTGAGCGAAGAACTCGAAGAACACTCACAAAACAAGAAGAAGACTTTTGGAATTCTAGAGTGAGAAAGAAAGAAAATGATGAAGTGATGTGTATTTTTTGTCCATTGGATGGTGTGGGATAGAATGACTATTTAGATTGTTGAAATAATAAACAGTTAATTAAATCATCAATTGATCCAACGGTTGGCATTGTTTGCCTCTTCATTTGCCTTAATATTTCTTCTTAATGAAGGGTAATTGTTTGCCAAAATTAATGAAGACATTTATTTTGCAATACTCACGTTACATGGTTTTTTTAATATGTTAATAATAATATTAAATTATCATAACAATTAATAATAATAACAAACTCATGTAAGTCACGCTATAAATTAACAACATTTTGTTAATTGGTCATCAAGGCATTTTAATTAATTAATTTAAAATAATTAATTCAAACATTTGGATCAAATTTCACCATTTAATTCACGTTTGAATTTCATGTGAATTTGATTTAATTTTATTACCCACATTCTAATTTCCATTCATTAATGGAATTTATAGAATTATTTTAAAAATTCCAACAATCCCCCACATTAATGGAAATTGAAAGATTAACCCGGTGAAAGGTTCAACAGTTGAATTCTACATAGGATAGGTAGGTGTAACCCTTTGAACCTTCTCTTGTGAAAGCATATAACTTTACTAGCTGATTAGTAGACTCGATGTCCTTGAACTATTCTGCCTTTTGTGTAAATGATTACACACTTTCACATAGAATTCTCCCTAATACATGTCAAGCTCTCATGGTTGTGTCCATTTTGGCCATGGAACACGCGCCTGGTTCTGTGAGAGGGTCTAGAATTGAGCCGTGCAATTCTTTCGAAGCGGCCCCACTTCTCCCTCACATAGGTGATCTCTTTGCTCACAAAGAATCATTAAAAGCGATATGCTTATCCTCATCGAAATATATATTGTTTCGTTATAGGATTAATCCTCAACAATAACTTTCCAAGTCAGTACAATTAGGTTGTCCCATTGAACCTAGTTCTTGGGATCTCCAGTCTGCATAGGTTGGGTTTTCCTTCATACCAACTTATAGTAGGCTGATGTCTCAAAAGACTTCAAACTTTCTCTCTATTCAATAATCTGATTAGTGGATCCACATTGTTATCTTTGACTTACATAGTCAAATTTGATAACTCCATTAGAGAGTATATAGTATAATGACATTATGTCTAAGACGTGTATGTCTAGACTTGTCACTAACTCTAAGTTTGTCCAATTTCTAATTACTATCACAATAATTAGAAATTTATGTTGGTACATTCTTAGTTAACCTTGGAACATCTTCTAATAAGAAGTATAGTCATCCGTACATGCTTATCATTTAATTTTTTATGAAAATATTGTTTACTTGGCTAACTAGTAGACAAAATGTCTTTGAACTATTCTGCCTTCGTGTAAACGATTATATATTTTATATAAAAATATTTTATTTTTCGACATAAGTCAAAAATATAGATTATAACGTTTAATCTATCCATCATACATTTCTTAGAAGATTTCCATACGTAAATTGCACTTCTAAGTGTAAACATATTCACTTTAAGACGTAAAGTCTTTCATTTAATAATATCAATATATCATTTGATAACAACATGATATTTCGTTTAGTGCAATTCATATCCTTTATCAAATTTTCAACGATAAAAATATCATACAAAAGACACGTAATGAAATAATTTTCATTGTCTTCATGATATATATAATTGTCCCATCCACTTTTTAATAAAAGTATGATCAAATTTTCATATCATTATTATAAAATTTGTTATAAGTCATATCAAGACTTTATAAACTTTCTTTTTCATTTATTTCATAAAATCTTTTTGAAGACATTGGTTCTTCAAAGTTTTATGAAAATAATGTCAAAATATGACACATTTCTTGATTTCAAAATCCTCAAATATAAAATATTGATTTGAACACCAACTCGGCAAATATAAACAAGACATTTTCTTGTTATTTTCTTTCTTTTTGTAAAGTTGCGCAACTTTATCTTTTATAGAGAACATATTTCTCTAACAATAAATTATCTTTTTATTTATCATAATATACACAATTATTTTTGTGTTATAATCAATAAAAATATTTGCCCCCACATTCGTGTTGGTACCATTTTTTTTTTCAAATCACACACTTATATGATTTAAATCAATGATTTTCTAATCAAGAAATTGTCACACAATTTTTTTACAAATTTCTTTTGTTATACTTATCATACAATGAATAAGATAACTATATCATAAATATTTAATTAAATAAAATATAATTTCTATACAAGAGATTAGAATGTTTATTCATATATAAATCATTCTTCACATAATCTCTACATAAGAAATTAAAATATTTAATCAATTAAAATATTTATTTCAACACTTAATTTCTATAAAAGAAATTAGAATATTTAATCAAATAAATATTCACCGTATCACATGATTTCTACAAAAGAAATCATAATATTTCAAGCATCTTTGACCGAAGTCGCTCAAATATTTATTTCCGGTTGCACGTTTGCATCCCATAATATCGGCACGTTTGCCACATTATTCTCAAATCAAACAAGACTTTCCTTGTAATTATTTGATTTCAAAATTATCAAATTACGTAAGTCTTAAGTCTTAATGATGCGTTGAACAATGTATATCATAATATATTATATTAAACCAAAATTAATATATCCATATATATGATATTGTATATTATTGCTTCATGAATTTTTGTCACCACAACAAAACAACTATAATATATATAGTTAATAACATAGAAACGTAATCAAATAAATAATATGTCATATATTATTAAACAAATATATATACAATTTCATTTATCATTAAAAATACGTTTAAAAAATACATGATAATTAATTAGAATATTAATTATTACACTTAATTAGAATGTTGATCATTTATCTTTAATCGAATATAAAACTAACTAATTATAAAAATAAATATTCATGTCATCAATTATTCGTTTCTTAATTAACTAGATGACCTTTAACATTCTTTAACAATTCTTTGTCAATTAAAGAACTCAATTTATGACAAATTTCAAAATTATCTATTAAAATAAAAATAAATAGAAAATAAATCTTAATTTATATATATATATATATAAATTTCTAGATAATCATACTTATTATGAATGAACATAAATCATCATATTATTAGCTAATATGCATGATATATATAAATAATCACTTAGCAATATAATCAAATAAAATATAACTACAAACGTACCTCATGTCTTAATCGAAGTAATTACATTATCGTGTTATGAACGATAATCCACGTGAAGTGACAATGCTCAAAACAAATCTAGGTGGATCATTCTCACCGAGATAATTCTTGCGAAAATATTTCGACTTACATAATTGTCTCTTTCAATGCATGATTAGAATAAGTTCTAACACAAACAACTTATTTAATCTTAAGAAATTAAAATTTCTATACTCAATTTATTTCATAATTTCTACATAAGAAATTATAATGATTTCAACATTCATAATTAATGTCATTTAGACAAATCATGTTTTTTTTTATATAAGAAATCATTATCGACCTCATTCATCTCCAACATCAATGATAGAGTCATTTTAAAAGTCTGATTTCTACCAAGAAATTATTGACTACAAGTCATTTTAACTAGTCTAATTTCTATCAAGAAATTATTGACTATCCATTCATCTCATAATTTCTACACAAGAAATTGGAATGGTTTCATTTTATAACACATCAGATTTCTTATGAAAGAAATCATTGGCTCCATTCATCTAATAATTTCTATAAAAGAAATTTGAATGGTTCCATCATAAATGACTAGTGTCATTTTATAACTCATCAGATTTCTATACAAGAAATCATTGGCTAAATGGGATTCGAACTAGGGACCTTTTGCCTCCCTCACACCCTTGCGCGTCTGAACTTTGAACCTGAACTTTGAACCACTGTGCCAATGCGCCCTTTTATTGTTATATTACTGTTTACGACTTTTTGTCTTCTCTTCAGAGAAACTTATTTTTCTCTTATTTTTGACTTAAACTCTGTCAAACAAAATTGATAACTTAGTATCATAATCAAACGGTAAATATATAAGACAATTTATATGTACATATATAAATAGACCATATTTCGTTAATAATCAATATTTTAAAACTGAAACCATATGTTTCAATTATAATTAATTTTAATTACTATTAAATATAATCACAAATTTTATTTTATTTTGAAAATTATAAGTTAACCTTTTAGTTACCTTTTCATTTATTATTAATAATAATTTTAGTAACTCTCAAACTTTTAATGAAAAAGAAAACAAATTATTGTTTTCTAAATTATTTTCAAGATAACATTTGTACATTGAATATACAATTTTTTTTTTCCTTGAGAAAATTTATATGTCAAACATTTATCAGCTTATAAAATAAAGCTTTTAATAATACAAGAAAAATATTAATAATTAACATTATACGTGTATAATAAAGACTTATCTTTATTAGTCGATTCTTCTTCTTATTAAGATGGATAATTTCAACTTGTCGAAATGAGCCATCATCTCTTTTACAACATCGTGACTCGTATTTCTAAAACATCAAAGACAAAGATTTTTGACGGCAAAAGCTACTAAATAACTTAGCACACGAAACTGTTTTAAGATTGTTAGAAATCTTGTCTTGAAAAATAACAGAAAAATATATATACATACAATGTTACAAATAAATAAAAATAAAATAAGATATACGAAGAACAATATCACCGTATTTGATGGTTGATTCGAGGCATGTGTTAGACACATTTCCCTTAAAACAGTTCCACCGTCTCCCCATGTGCTAGAGCTTATCATAGATGGCTGTCTCCCAGGGTACAACGAATCTAGTAGTGATTCAGCACCGGAATCACTACACAACGAGCTTGATAAAGTACCTGAACTATCACCGGGTTTCAACGGAAAATATCGAGCGAAGAACTTGAAGAACACTCACAAAACAAGAAGAAGACTTTTGGAATTCTAGAGTGAGAAAGATGAAGGATAAAGTATGTGTAAAATGAATAATGAATGGGTATATATTGCTGAGAATTAAACCTATAAATAAAACCATCCAAACGTTTATTAGCAATAAATATTGCTCATTCATTTGTTAATTAATCCATAACTAATTAACATCAGCCTATACGTTGATTTGCAGAAATGCAATGTTAGACATTCAATGCTAATGCTAGCTAATTGAAGAGTCCATACGTTAGCCAATAGGCCAATTAAAACTAAATGTTTATCCTAACATTATGCTTTAATTTTCTAATTAGGCATTAAATATCCCTTAAAACAGTTCCACCGTCTCCCGTTTGTGCTGGAGCTTATCGCAGATGGCTGTCTCCCAGGGTACAACGAATCTAGTAGTGATTCAGCACCGGAATCACTACACAACGAGCTTGATAAAGTACCTGAACTATCACCGGGTTTCAACGGAAAATATTGAGCGAAGAACTCGAAGAACACTCACAAAACAAGAAGAAGACTTTTGGAATTCTAGAGTGAGAAAGAAAGAAAATGATGAAGTGATGTGTATTTTTTGTCCATTGGATGGTGTGGGATAGAATGACTATTTAGATTGTTGAAATAATAAACAGTTAATTAAATCATCAATTGATCCAACGGTTGGCATTGTTTGCCTCTTCATTTGCCTTAATATTTCTTCTTAATGAAGGGTAATTGTTTGCCAAAATTAATGAAGACATTTATTTTGCAATACTCACGTTACATGGTTTTTTTAATATGTTAATAATAATATTAAATTATCATAACAATTAATAATAATAACAAACTCATGTAAGTCACGCTATAAATTAACAACATTTTGTTAATTGGTCATCAAGGCATTTTAATTAATTAATTTAAATTAATTAATTCAAACATTTGGATCAAATTTCACCATTTAATTCACGTTTGAATTTCATGTGAATTTGATTTAATTTTATTACCCACATTCTAATTTCCATTCATTAATGGAATTTATAGAATTATTTTAAAAATTCCAACAGAAAATGCAAAATACAACAGTTCAGCTTAACATTTACTATCTTCAGGACTAAAATTTACTTAAAACTATGAATATGAAGTAATAGTAAAATGGTTTGTTGCAACAATGAGAGAGTTAATGGAGACTCCTAAATCAAAGACCTATACTATCATAAGTAAATCTACATAGAAAATCATTGAAGTTTGGAAGAACAACATTGGAAAAAAAAAGTTGAAGATCATGCATACAAATGAAAAATCTACTTGGGCAATCTACAGATAAAAGTAGAGATATTGAATTCTCCTTTTGAATTTAAATTGTCTAGTGTAGTAGAAATATTTTTTGTTAAGGAATGGGAAATGTAGTGGTGGGAAACTACATATAAAAAAATAGAGTTTCTTTTCTAGTCACGAAAGAGACACTTATGAAGCAATTGGAGGAAAGGGACTGGATAAAATTTCCGCAAATGTATATATGATCTCTACTTTCTGAAATTCAAGAGGGAATCAAATATGGATGAAATTCTAAAAAAATGGTCATACATATCTTGAATCCAACTACATCCCCTCTTCTAGTTTAGCGGTAATAAGAGGTGGATAATAACCCTAAGTTCCTGGGTTTGAGCCCGTCAGGCGGCAAGTTCTGCGTCTGGTTAAATGGTTAAGTGTGTTTGTGGGCTACATACTTAATCCATTGTCCCATTTTTTTATATTGGATCCAACTAGATGAAGTTTGAAAGATGTTCTAAAGATTTGAACCAATTAAAAATACCTAAGGAAACAGTTCATATATGGTTCAAACTTTGGAATATCCCTACACACATGTATAATGTCGAAAATCTTAGTCATTTTGCAGGTTTATTGGGTATATCATTATATATGAACCCAATTAGTGAAGGAGAAGAGCATATTTCCTTTACTAGAATTAGTATTGAGGTGCATCATCGAAACACACTGCCAGATAAAATGACAGTGGTTGACAAGAAAGGAAAATTTACTATCATGGGAGTCACTTATGAGTGGAGGTCACACAGATGTTCATTCTGTAATACTTCCAACATGCCAGCATAAAATGTGCTCAAGCTAAGGAAGAAGAGAAGAGAATACTGAAATGATAGGGAGAAAATAAGTAGGAAAATAAAATAGAGAAATATAACATCAAAGAGCAAAATGTGGAGGAACCGCGGGAAATTAAAGTCAAGGAGGACTCTATAAAGGAAGAAAACAATGTGATTAGAGGAAAGAGGGTAAATAGGACTCTAATTAAGAAAAGGATAAATGTTGTATTGAAACAGAGGTTGAGAAAGAAGAAGGAAGTTATTCTCCAACAAATCAACCTAGAGTAGAGAAAACCAGAAAGGAATGTACTCTGACTAATCAAGATGAAGCAGAGTATACAAAGGCTGATGCAGGGGATACCAAATCTGATGATGAAGAAAACAAAATCAAGAATCCTGAAATTTAAATAGAGGACAACAAAGATAAGAACCTTGAAGTCTTGAAAAAGAATTATTTCTATCAGATTAGCACATGTTCGTACAAAGAAAGATTACACAATGGGAATAAGCAAGCCTTGTCATCATATTCTATTCAATCTCCATGCATCGCAAGAGGAAGGGGAATGGGAAGAATGTTTTATGACGCAACAAGTTTATATGGGAATAAACACCCTGATCGGAGTAGTTAGGGTCTGTTTTTGATTGTATTTTTTTCGTTTGTAATCTTTGTTGTTTGTTTTTGCAAATGCTACTAATTAGTTTTTTAGGGTCTTTTGATTGTCATCTTCTAATTATATTTAAGGTTTGTCTAACTTTTATTCTTGACCCTCCTATTTTTGGACTTTTAATGAAATGGCATTAACCGTTTTTTTAAAAAAAAATAGAAAAAATTAAATGCAGAGAAATATGTTTTTATGTGAAAAATGTGAAATATATATTTAAATGTCAAAGGTTGATAAATAATTGTTCTATTCACTTTATATACGGGACAGCTAAATTAATATTCTTATTTTATTTTATTTTTTCTTAAATAATATTTTAATTTAATTATTTTGTTACATCTTAAATAAAAAAAACAAACATTTTCATGTCGATAGAATATGTAAACAGATGTTAAGTAAACTATGAGGAAGAATAATACATGTTCAAACATTTAAGTATTTAAATATCTATATATAATTCTAAAATGCTATATATATTTTTTTTTCTAAATGAGTATATGATTATTTTTTATAATTTAATCGAAGTTGGTTGATGAGTTTCAAGAGTGGTCATATATTGGATTGGGGCCACTTAGAATAAAATTAAGTTTGTTGATTCTATATCAATTTATTATGATACTCAGCAGATTAGATGTATTATATTGAGTTAGTTGTATACTTTTTTATTATTATTATCCAACCTTACATTCTACAATTCATATTGAAAAATCACTGTGTCTAATTTCAAAACAATTAACTAAAAACCAATCAATGCAAAGACATTGTCTTATTAAAGATTTCAACCTCAACATGATATTCTCACTTGTCTAACCATCCATGATAAAGCAAAAGATGAAGGCCATAGCACAACTACTAATCGAGACGTTGATTAGTGTCTAGAGACAGACTTTCAGCTACTGATGCAATTTTCGAAAGACCTCATTGTGAAAACACTTAAGAGAATACGGAAATGATGACAACAAAGACAGCGTCATATATTGAATCATAAATTGAGTAGATAATAAAAATGAGAAATAGGTTGAACATCATAAACAAATATCACATATGAATGATTTGGAGAAGTTATTATGGTAAAAGTTTTAGTCACATTGCAACAAATTACATTGATGAACAAGTTACAAGCATTGAAGAAAAGAAAAACAAGTTAGAGAAACAACTCAATATGGTGAAAGGATCGGTGACACCAATAGAGACGGGGTCTAACTATTGATGAAAACTTCTTGCATAAATGATTTGATAGAAATCCTGTTAGGGATTTATATCACTTTCTATTCTTCACAAACCCTTGCAAACTCTTGAAGCGATTCAAGTGCGGAAACGTTTGCTTAGGTTTGAAACTAAGAACCAATGAAAGGGAAGAGGACAAAATGTAAAAGACACAACAGGTTATTTATGAATGTTCGGAGCAAACTCTCATACGTCACCCCTTCTTCCAACCACCGTAAGGATTCACTATACTTTTATTTGAATCAAATACAGTTTCAGTGCTAGCTAACTGTTGAACAGAATAGACTATGTTCAACTTACAGTATGTTTAAGAGTATCACTCAGCTAGACAATACTTTGATTCTATCTCTCTGTCTTGATGTACTAAAAACTCAGTAAACAAATAAGCAATTCGTAAGATAGTGTGTAAGTGCGACAGCTCGTACGTTGTCCTTGAAGATCTTTAAATAGAGAGCAGGCACCGACGGTCGAATCTTCTGCATTGAAACGTGGCAAGCACCCATTAGAAAGCTCCATAGTACACGAGTACAGCAGACTCTATGCACAAAGATTATGGTCGTACCAATCCGGTAGTGCGCCGAATATTCTTTTAGAATTTTTCTGTAAGGAACAAGTAGTGGAAAGAATATTTACATATGTGGCATTCATTCATTGGATGCAACTGGCTGTCGTACTGATCTACACGGATGAGTGGAGCAAGAGTAGCGTACAGCTAGTTGATCGTGGGTAGACGAATGATTTCAAGCAACTGCTGAAGAGAGGCATTAGACGTGCTCCATTAGACTGCCAAGTCTAATGAAGTTAGACACCCGCGTCTAATAGCTGGATCCATTAGACCGCCAAGTCTAATGGAGTTAGACGGCACATTTAACTATGGGTCACTTCAGACTAGTCTGAAGGAGTTAGACGCTCTGCATCTAACTTTCAACTGTTAGACTGCACGTCTAACTACGTATCCGTTAAACTGTCATCTAACTATGTATCTATTAGACTGCACATCTAACTACGTATCCGTTAGAATGCACGTCTAACTACGTATCAGTTAGACTGCACGTCTAACTACGTATCCGTTAGAATGCACGTCTAACTATGTATCCGTTATACTGCACGTCTAACTATGTATCCGTTAGACTGCACGTCTAACTATGTATTCGTTAGACTGCACGTCTAACTACGTATCCGTTAGACTGCACGTCTAACTACGTATCCGTTAGACTGCACGTCTAACTACGTATCCGTTACACTACACGTCTAACTACGTATCCGTTAGACTGCACGTCTAACTACGTATTCGTTAGACTGCACGTCTAACTGGCAGCGCGTCTAACAACCAATACATCTAATAAGCTTATTTCAAGTTAAGTCTATCTTAACATGTTTTGATGCACCTGCACAAAAACAATTATACGGCTTAGTTTCATTCTTATTTAAGTTTTACACAAGTTTTTCATCCAAATACCGTTAGTCAAAATAATTTGACCCAACAATTTTCCCATTTTTGATGATGTTAAAACTTTGCATAATTAATTAGATAAGATTAGCACCCATCAAATTAAATTAAGAATGACACTTGTTCGCAAACTACACAAATAAGTTCCAAAGACCAATATTCCAAAAACCAAGTTCAGAAACCAACAAAAGATAGTTTAAAAGAGAGGAGATTATTGTTCTTCCCTTTTCACGTTTGGGTAGGCAAACCCTTCACCAGTCAGGAGGTTTTGAAATGGAGGGAGAGTACGGCCACCACGACCACCTCTTCAACCGCTTCCACCACCACGGTCACCGCTGCAACCTCCACCTCTTTTGGTTGGTCTGCAACCCCCTTCATCAACGGGTTTTCTTTTGGATCTAGTGCCTGTCGAAACACCTCCTCTACTGCTTGCGCCGCCTCTTGAACTTCCTTCCCCCTTTTTAACATTATCAACGTCAAGGGAAATAAGGTTTTTCTCTTTATTAGCAGCAGCTTCAACATTTTCAACGGCTTGAATTTGTCTTGCGAAGGAATAAGCTTGTTCCATACGTTCAACATCGGCTCTATTCATGTGATTGGTTAACTCAACCATTTAACCTTGAACCATATTCACTCCAGCCATAATTTCTTGATGGAGATCAATGTTAAATTCCATTTCAGAGTTAAATCTTTCAGACTACCATTTGAAGAAATTCTTTTCGAATGTGGAGTAGGTGTTGTTGAGGATGTTAATCTAATACGTGTTCCTTTTCATGGTAAAATTCTAACAAACACCATAATAAAATAATATTGGTATAATTTATATTATACCAATATTATTATCCTAAAAAATTTCATTTATTTCATTTCTCTTTCCTAATTAATTTTTATTATTTTGTCTCTCATTATTTAATATATATATATAAAAATTTTTGAGTAATGATAGGGAACGCGAAAATAGAATATTCGCTCCTCTCTTCTTAATTTATTTCTCTCATTCTCATTTATCTCTCATCTCTTTCATTAATTATTTTTCCTCTTCTCTCCCACTAATTAATTTATTTCCTCTATTAATTAATTTATCTCGATTATTAATTAATTTATTATTTTCTTTTTCCCATTTATTAATCTATTTTCTCGGTAGATATTAAGTTTTTTTATTAATAATTATTAAAAATATTTTTTAAATTATAAACCCTAAACCCTAAATTCTAAACCCTAAACCCTAAATACTAAATCTTAAATCCTAAACCCTAAACTCTCATTTCTTTTTTCTTTTTTTTATTATTTTTTCATATTTTTTTAGTTTTATTACTTATAAATGTTTATCTAGTATTTTTATTCTCACGAAATTTTTTTCACTCATTTCTTTGATAAATTCATAATTCAACTAAATATAGATAAGAGATATTAATTATGATTTAAGATTTAGGGTTTAGAATTTAGGGTTTAGAGATTATGGTTTAAATAAATTAATCAGAGAACGAGAGAGATAAATTAATTAATTCATAAATAAGAGAAATTAAGAGATAAATTAATTAAGAGAGAAAAATTAATTATTAAGAGGAGAAAAATTAATTAATAAAAGAAGATAAAATATTCGGTGTTTTTGAGAATATTCTATTTTCGCTAACTTTTGCGGCCCCAAATTCGCGTTCCCTATCATTACTCATAATTTTTTATATCTTTTAAATTTTTTATATCTTTTAAATTTTTTAATTTAAATTTTCTATAATTATATATATATATATATATATATATATTATTTTATGATTAATTTAATATAAATATTTTTTTCTTTTATATTATATTTTGATAAAATAAAAGTTATATATAACTTTTTATTTATTTAAAAAATAAATATTTTAATAACCAATCTTTTTTATATTTTTTGATAAAATAAAATTTATATATAATTTTTTAATTTATTTTAAAAATAAATATCTATATATATTAAGGCTTAATGATAAATATGGAAGTTCAATCACCATATTATTTTACCATATTATTTTTCTAACCTTTCATAGTATTTCTTTCTTAATTAAATCTCCTAAAATATATTATACTAACTTTTTTTTATATATTATATAATTTATTTATTTATTTATTTATTTTATAATTTATATAAATATACTATATATATATATAATTTATATAAATATAATATATATATATATATATAATCTATTTAGAAATTAATTTAACCATATATTTAAATAAAATATATATAATATATAACTAAAATATTAGTTTTTTTTTTAAATTCACAATATATTTAAATATAGAGTAAGGATAAGGGGAGCGAAAATTTAGTAGCTAATGTGTAGCGAAGTGATGTGGAAAGGTGACTAGTGCTGATGACTAAACATAATTTTAAATGTTTATTTATCTCTCTTAATCATTAATAATTTATCTCTCCTCTTTATTAATAATTTATTTTTTATCTCTTCAATATTTATTAATAATTTATTTTATTTATATTATTAATTTGTAAATATATATTTATATATTTTATTATTTAATTTATTTATTTATAAAAAATTAGAATAATAATAAGGACAATAATAAATCAAATAAATAAATAAATAATAAAATATATATTTTCAAATATATATTGTATTTAATAAATATATATTTAAGAGAATACAAAAAATACAAAAATTCTTAATTTTTTAATTAATTAATTTCTATATATATATACATATATATTTGAGTTAATAATTTATTTATTCTTAAAATGAGTTATAATAAAGAAAATAATAATTTATAAAGATGATCTAACTCAAATCATATATAATAATATTAAAAATAAATATAACCTAAACTATGAAATATTAATATTCAAACGTAAATAAAAAGAAAGATAAGAGTTAATCCAATATGATAGTATAGGAGGAGATAATGTATAACATTTTAAGTTAATTGATTGAATTTATAATTATAATACATTTTATAATTATAAATATATAAAAAAATTAAAGAGAGAAAAATAGAGAAATGATTAATTAAAAATAATTAAAAAAAATATATTTAATTTTTTATTCCCTTATATATATATATATATTTATTAAATATAATATATATTTGAAAATATATATTTTTTATTTTTTATTTGATTTATTATTGTCCCTAATAATACTTAAAATAAATTATTAATATATATTGAAAAATAAAAAATAAATTATTAATAAATAAGAGAGAGATAAATTATTAATGAATAGGAGAGAGATAAATAATCATTTGATTTGTTTAGTCATCGTTAGTCACCCTTCCACATCACTTCGTTACACATTCGCTCCAAAACTTTCGCTACCCTATCATTATTCTTAAATATAATATATATAACTAAAATATTAATTTATTTTCCTAATTAATTTATTTTTATTTTCTCTTCTACTTAGCTTAATAAGGTTTTATATAAAGGGGCAACAAAGGAGGAAATTGGGAGAGCTAAGGTGGCGTTTGGTAGATAAAATTGTCAAATTATAATTGATATCAGAATTGGAATTGGATTTGGAATAGGTTGAATTCGTTTTATAATTCCAATACCATGCTGAAAACATTAGAAATAGTTTTCCAGTGTTTGGTAAGTATTAAAAATAGAATTGGAGTTGATTTAAAATTGACCAAAATACCTTTCTATAAATATGTTTGACTGTTATTTGATTTTGCACCGTCTCCTTCTCTTCGTGCCTTAAATCCTAGAAACCTTCCCGCCCAACATAATCGGAGGCGAAAATCGGCATATGAGTTCAATGTGGGTATTGTGTGGGGGAAAGTTTCGAGTATATCAAAAAGATGTTGGTCCGATGAAGAGGACGCCTTGCTTATACAAATTCTGCTTGAATTACATAGCACATGAAAGTACTAAACTGATCGTGGATTCAAGCCTGGTCTGTATCAAGCCGTTGAGAAAAAAATTGAACAAAGGTGCCTAATTATGGGATTCGATCTGAACATCATATTTAATCTAGAGTTAAAACATTGAAAACCAATTTCGGAATCGTTTACGACATGCTGTATGGTTCAACAAGCGGATTTGGTTGGGATTCTATTCGAAAATGTGTCGTTATTGATAAACCTGTTTGGGACACCTATCTACATGTACACTGCAATTACATGTTGTGTTATGTTTAATGTATACTCTGGAAATTGTGTAGAGCCACAAGAATGTCGCTACTTTCAAAGAAAAATCATTTCGGTATTTTGTTGAACTTTCTAAAATGGAAAAGGTTCTTAATTGAACATTATCTTAATTCATATGATTAACCCACTTTATGTATTGCACCATATGTTTGTGTTTGCATTTTTGGGTGTGCAAACATTGACATGAACCACCAAACTACCGAGTTCAGCTGTCTGCTCTACTACTCGCACAAGACTGCTGCTCTACTACTCGCACAAAACTGCTGCTCGCGCATCTGAAATCTGTTAATTATTTTTAATCATATATATAAAATATGATGAGAAGACTTATTCAAATTCAATTATAAGAATAAACATTGTACATGAAATAAGAATTGTACAATGGAAAGATTAAACAATATTAATGATATGAACTAGTCCACTCATTATACATATTATAAGCTAAGTATTTCCGGAAGGATGTCCAAGCAGAGGATATTTCAACCCCACTAATTCCCTCCATAAATTCAGCACTCGGATCACTTCCGTGCGAATGAATAGAATCCCCCAATGGATCAACCAGTTTCTCTTTATATGATTATGCAGTATACAACAAGCCAAAACTATCTGTGTTTGCATTCCAATAGGACAGAACGAAGCACTTCTAAGAATAGCCCAGAGTCCTTTAAGCTGACCAAAGAACCTCTCTATCACGTTTCTAGTCGAAGAATGCTTCATGTTGAAATATTCTTCGGAAGTGGTAGGTCGGTGGCCATCCCTCTAATCATTCAAATGATATATTTGCCCTCTATATGGTGCAAGAAATACTTCACTATTACTGTACCCAGCATCAACAAGATAATATTAACCTATAAAAGTATAATAATCCATCATTTTAGAAAACATAATTACAATAATAAGATATGATTTAGAAGAATAAATTTTTCACCTATAGAAACCTTAAGCCCATTTGGACGTGTGATTACATCACACAAAACTCTACTACCAGCAGCAGATCCTTCCCAGCCAGCAAGAACATAAATAAATTGTTCATCCGATGAGCATGCTGCTAAAACATTTTGAGCAATTTCCCCCTTCCTGTTTCTGTATCTAGGTATGTCTGTGGAGGATACCCTAATATTTATGTAAGTCCCATCTAGAGATCTTAAACAATTCTATCCGAGGTAGAACAAACATTACAACTTTATTTTCAAATAATTTTTCACTGTATAAATGTATGAGTAAAATAGACTAACAATACCTTAAACCATTTCCACCATTCATCTGTGCAGTCAGTAGGGATTGGTTCTGGTATGTTCATCAAATCCTTCTGAACTAGCATAATAGAATCTAAAACATGTCGAAAATACCTACTAATTGTTTCACCCAATCGTTGAAATATAAACTTAATCACACAATTTTTAACATGATGGGCTAAAATATGTACAAACGTTGCAACTTGTTCATCAACCAACATGTGTTTTGTATCTCGTAACCCTCCTTTAACTTCAAGCATCGTGCATAATGCTTTAAAAGTATTTCTATCCATTCTCAATTTCTCAATACATGTTTCATCACTTTGATATACTGATGTATTCAAATGAGCCCGCCTAGCGAGAAAATCATGAAAGTATTTTATCTCTACCGATACATTATTATTCATCACAATCGAACTATGAAGTTCAATAAATAGTATCAGCAAACGTCATAAACAAAGCCAGTGGTCTATTAAACTATGAATTTCATTGGATTCGTCGACTTCCATGGCGGTGATGCCTAACCGATCCATGGTTGAGAGAAGAAGACTTACCTCGATGAATTTGGCTATGGAACGGTGAATCGGAAGCGACTAGGGTTCAAGAACGACTTGAACTTTAAAAAGTTGGAATATTTTTATATCCGGATGAGGGGCAAAAGAGAGATTGACGCCGGCGGTAAGAACGAGGCGGCCCGGAGTTGGATTATAAAAGGAATTGCCGCTATGGAAGACAGGAAATCCATTTCCCATAGAAATGGGAAATCAAACCCTACTGGTTATTAAACATCGATTCTAAATGGATACCAAACACGAAAATGTGTCAATTCATCTAGAATTTGGATGACAAATTCACCATTTTCACGTATTAAACGCCACCTAAATGTTATTAGATGAAAAAAATACAAAAGTATAAGGAGATGGATTAGATAGAGAAATTTTATTATGTTTTCATCGAAATTAGATTAAGCCACCGGCCACGTCATTTCATCTCACATTCCCTTCTCAATCATTTCTCTTATATAAATTGGGGAAAAAATGAGATAGGAAATGACGTGACATCAACTCATTGTTGTAAAAAGAAAAAGTGAGAGGAAATATATAAAAGAGAGAAATTATTTTGTTTTTTCGGTCAATTAAATTTACGTAAATCTTTATCACATTTCCTTCTCAAATTCTCTCCCCCAATCATTTTATTTATTTTATTTGATTTAATTATTTTATAATATATATAATTATATTTTATATAACCTATTTAAAAAATAATTTGACAATATATTTAAATATAATAAATATATATATAAATAATTAAAATATTAATTTATCTTTTATAATTATTTTTTTAATTTTTACTTTTATCAAAATTATATATTATATAATTTTTTATATCTTATCATTTATTTATTTTTTATGTTTTCTCACATTATATATATTAAGAAAAATTAGAATAAATTTTTAATTATTTTAATTATATATAATTTTATATATACCATTATTATTAATTTTTGAAAAATTAATTAATTATTATATTAACAAACAAATTTTTCATACTCAAATAATATTATATATATAAATTAAAAATAAGAAAAAAGATAATAAATATATATATGGTGAGTGAAAATATATAAATATAAAAAATAAAAAATACATTAGTTACAAAATCTAATTTACAAAATATATATACATATTCAAAATTATAAAGTTATTTCAATATTCTTACTTAGTGTATCCGTTAAAGTATTCACGTTTCATACTTAAAACTAAAGTTTGAATCTCTTTAAAAGTAATTATTATATGTGGGATTGAATTTTACATGAGTGATAACTATATAATAGTGGCGGATGAAGCAGAAACGAGATTGTCGGCTTGAATAAACAAACAATGGTGGGTGAAATAACCTAAGAGTTCCTCCACTGAGGGAATGTCCTTAAGCAACGCAAACACTAGTGAGAAAACTAAAGGTTAGTCCACGGTGGGTGAGTTAGAGCTTAATATCATGTCGAAATGTGTAATCAAATGGTTCGTTCATGGAGAGAATGTCGGCTTGAGTAATGCAAATATTGGTGATAAAACATAATGATTCGTGTCCACATAGGGTGAGTTAGAACATAAGATCATGTTGAATGGTGTAATCGAATTTTTAAAATGCATTTGTTAAGACCACAAGATTCGTCCACAGGTGATGAGTAAATGTCTAAAATCATACCAAAAGGCAAAATTAAGAAATTATTTTTATTAAATTTTAAATATGTATGTGAAACTTATTTATTATTATAAAAAAATAAATTGAGACACACAAAATAATAATTAATGTTATTTTTAATAAAAAAAAAACATAATTATATATAATAATTAAAAATACTGAAATAAAATTTAAAAAAAAAATATATTTGCTAAAAATAAATTTAAAGAAAAACAAAAAAAAAATGTAAAAAAAATTAATAAAAAATATATTTGAGATTTATTAATAAATGTATTTTAAAATATCTTTAACTAAATACGTTAAGTTTTAAATTATTAAGAAATGTATTTAAGAATTATTTAATATTATAGAAAATAAATTATGACCAAAGAATAATTTTTTGATTGATACATATTTTTTTATTTAATTATTTATATATAAATATTAATTTTAAATATTTTTTTAGTATTTATCCAATTATCTATTATAATAATTTATTATTATAAAAAATAAATTAAGACGTTATATGAAAAATATTTTATCAGCATATTTTTTTATTTAATTATTATATTTTCTTAATATTTGTTTAATTATTTATTATAATAATTTATTATTATTAAAAAGAAACTATATTCTTGTAAGAATAATTTTTTATTACCACATATTTTTTCTATATATATATATATATTAATTTAAATTATTTTTATATTTGTCCAATTATCTATTATATTATAATAATTTATTTATTTTTATATTAATTCATATTATTTTTTTATTAAATTAAATTATTAAATAAATAAAATCATTGTAAATATAAAAAAATTGAATGAATTGATTAGTTAATTTCTTAATATTTTATTTTTTCAAATTAGTATATAATAATGAGGAATATTAGACTGTACAGTTTGATTCATAATTAATTCAAAATTTAATGTTTGAAAATTTGTTTCATCCAAACTACTTTTCTTCCATCTAATATTGTCATGATTAATATTGTCATGATTGGTCTGTGTCTGTGTGCATTAGATCTAAGGTTGAATTCGGAAAAGTGAGTTGTGATTTTTTTAAAATAATTTTGAGTGGACTTAAAAAAAATTATAAATTTTTTTTATATAAAATGAGTGTATAAAGGTAATTTTTATAATTTTTTATTAATAATTAAATAAACAAATATATAATTAAATTGAAAATTTTAAGAAATTATGAGGTAAAGTCATATTTTTACTGTCAATTTTTATTTTCAGGGTGGCTTCAGTCCACCGAACCCCTACATAGATTTGCTCCTTATTAGATCTTTCTTTTAAATATTTTTCAACTTTATATATTGGATGAATTTAAAAATATATGTAAACATTATATTTGAATTTAAATTTGTAAGCACTAAAATTTCAATTTATGAATTATTTTGAATAAATAAAGTATAAAAAAATTAAAGGCCAAAACATGATTAAATAATTAATTAAATTAATTATTGTAATAATGAAATCTCGATTAATTAAGGTAATGACCAAAAAAAATGTCATATTTATTAAAAATATTTTGTATATTTTATAGGTTGAAAATGGAGCAAAAAGGATTGAAAAAAGATCAATTTCAAATAAGCTCCAAAGCTAGGAAAATGTTGGAATCTATTGCAGTCGAAATTCGAGGAGATCAGTGCAACATACCTCATAGACATTGGATGAGCGTTGTATTATAATGCAACACCTATCAATCGATAGTGTAGCCCACTACAACGGAAGAAAGGCGCTTTCACACAACAGCAGATCGGCTTATGGATGCCTCCAACGACATCAAACCAAACGCATGTAGATCGCCCATCGCCAACGGAATGCAGACAGAGCGTCCCACATTTGATTTTTCTCCCTAAACGACGTCGTTTCATTTGGTTTGTCTTCTTCCTCACGATGACAAGCCAGATTGAACAAGCTTCCCTCTTTGATTTTTCAAAGATGGAACTTTGTCGTTTCTCCACCTTTAGACTTCGTTTAAAAGGTGAAATGATCACCCTAATCCAGTAATCATTTCCCCTACCTTTTGATGCAACATCAATGCATATACGGGCAACTAGATAAAGATCAAATAAAAGACAATCAATGGTCTTTTATCTAAATCTGATCCACTTAGTCGATGAACCGACCTTGAGAGACTATAAATAGTCTCCTCTAGGAAAACCAAAGGAAGAGATTCACTCTCCATCTCTGAATTAAGCCCGAACATAAATCTTCCATTAAAGATTTTCAAGATTTTCTAAAATTTTGAAATTTTTTTATAAGGTTGTAAGTGAAATATCCCTACTCATATATTATAACTATTGCTCAAACAGTTAGATCTATTAACATTGATATCATTAGCGGAAACCATATAATATTGGTCATGTTTAACATATAATTCATATATACATGCTTCTCAATATAGCCAAAAGAATCTATAACAAGGTAAGCTAAACTCCATCACATCTATCATAATTCTATACCAGTCTTATATACATTCTCCATTAGATAGCCAAGTAAAGATACAAAAATATAAGATAAGTGAATATACAAAAAGTCAAGTAAGCCATCAGTATTGGTCCCTCCTTCCACACTCATTTCCATCAGATTACTCCCCTCCAAGACTCAATCCTTCAAGTGCATAACAGATATGGTTGTGTACCTACACCACACAAGTATAGTGAGTCTAATGACTCAGCAAAAACTTAAGTATTTAAAACATACTTGAATGATTTTCTTTTAAAAGAGGTACATATGCATAAAAAGTGTTCTTCATTTAAAAAAGAAATAATCATTTTATAAACATCAAAGTCATGGTTAGAGAAATGATATCATGGTGTTTGTACAGTTACATCTTGAGTTGTATTTTGACCCTATATCATTCAGAGCAGATCCTGAACGTAAGGAATTTGTTTGAGCCGTATTTAGCTAGGCACAATTAGGAGTCCATCCCTAAAAGCCCTTGACCTGTTTGGACCATCTTTCAGTTTGGGTAGCAGTAATTAGAGCTCATCCTATAAACTATGGTCCCATAATAATCAGCCAGTATTTTGGATTCAGCTGACCAGAGCTCATCCCATTTCCGTCAATTATTGTTCATCAATAAGGGGTCACCATATATGCATAACTCATAAAGGTTTGGTTTCATAAATATTGTGTGTTTTTATAAATTAGGGTAACCCTATCATATTTGGAAAACATGATAAACATTATCATGCTTGAGAAAACAGCTTGTTTATCACTCATGCTTGTCAATAAAACCATGTTTTGTCATAAAATCATGCTATTCAAACATATATGCAGGTTATAGAAATTACATGAAATACCTAGATATATGTGGGTTATAAAAGTGGGTTTGGAAAGGGTTTGTCTTAATTTCGGAATTGGATAAAAAAAAAATGGTCTTTGCTAAGACTGGTTGTCTTTCCCAAGCTGTTAGATGCTTGATTTTCCTCAAGGTTGCTAAGGTTGGTTGTTCTTCAAGGATTCCTAATTGTTGGTTGTTCAAGAGTTTGGTTATTTGCTGTCAAGTGGGTTTAATTGTTTATTGATTAAGAGAGAGAAAATTATATATCCTAATTCTATGGTGATTCCCTTTTACATAGGTCCTTCTACATGTTGTTTCACACATATAATTGACAAATAAAATTTATATTCCTAATCCTAATGGTAATATCAGGTCTAAGTATTAATTGTTTCAATAAAAATCTCTAAGTATAATTTATAAGTGATCAAATAAGGGTAAAAACTCAAATAATATACCATTGTCACTACTAGCCTCCTATAACATGAAAAGATGCACTTGGGCATAACAGTGACGTTCTGATCCAAGCATTTAGGAAGCTTCTAAAAGACTTAAGGAGTGTTCTACAATTGCAAGTAAGCTTTCAATCACATTATAATTCAAATTACCAGTTTAAATTGAAATTTTTATATTTTAATTTAACTAGTTTCATATATTACTTGATTATCTAATTTCTTGATTGAAAACGATCCTAGGGTCATTTATAAGTTTTCTGTTGAAACAAAACTGAATCAATCAATCTAAATCTGAAATATCCAAATTTGATTTTGAAAATTTTCAAAATCGGATTTTTGATTTTGAGTTATTACTCAAGAACAACATCCTAGAAACTTTACCAACATGTTTCTAAGGATGTTGGGAACATATTAAAATCAATTTCAAACTAGATCAATAAAAGTTTCAGTTCTTAAATTGGTTAAAAAGAATAGCTAGTGCTCATGTTTTTTCATTCAATCATATGAAGCATAATAAAGTTATTGGCAAGCTCCTTACACTTCAATAAGCTTACAAAATAAAACTCATTTTTTTACCTCAAAACTATTTCAGTTAAATGTGACATCATCCCGATCGAATGACACATCGGGATAATTTTATAAATGATCATTAGGACCATATGAAGATTCTCATGCCCTTGAATAAATGGATCAAGGCCCTAATCAAAACATCAAACCTGCAATTTGATGTTCTTGACGACCGATAAAGGTTATCTTGAGGCTAACCCAAGAACAAGAGCACCTCGCACCCAGGACCGAAAAAACCTCGCACCCATGACTGAGGAAAGTTAGCCTAGACTAACCTAGGACCAAAGAATTCTTTGAGCCCCGGCCGAGGAATTTTTGCGCCAGACCGAAGATTCCTGCATCCGTCTGAGAACTTTCGCACCCCAACCGAGGACTCTCGCACCCCGATTAAGGACTCCCACACCCAATACCGATGACTCTCGCACCTGACCGAGAGTCTTTAGCACCTCGACCGAGAGTTTCCACACCCGATCAAGGAATCTCAGTCCATGACCAAGGGTTTTAGTCCATGACCAAGGGTTTTAGACCAGGACCAAGAGAGTCGATCATAAGGCCTGTTTGGTTTAAATTTTAAAATTATTTTTATGATTTTGAAACCTCAAACCATTTTCTAAAAATTTGAAAAATAAAACATTTTCATAAAAAAATTATTTTGACAAAGACTTGTCTGGAATCTTTTTAGATCTTAATAATATAAAACTGATATTTTTCAGGTACTTTCCTCATTAATTGTCGACATATGCCTCACGTATCAGTGTTTAAATATAATTTTTATAATTTTAAATTCAAGAAAAATATGTGCATGTCTAGGATCTGAAGAATAATTCGTTAAATAAAACATAATAAAATCAATTTTAAAAATCTAAGACTTTATAAAATAGAGACCGTTTCAAACGGATATGGAGGATATACTGCGAAAATATTTTTCCGAGGATCACCAAACATCGAACTAAAAATAGACTCTAGTCAAAAATACGTCTGTAAATGTATAATTTAATTGATTTTAAAAATTAATTTATGAATCTTCTAACAAATAATCTTATAAATTAATTAATTTGAATATAAATTTCTTTAATCAAATTTTAATTGGATTATTTTAAATCTAAAAGATTTTTGAAATTTGATTATTTTAAATCTAAAAGATTATTTAAAATTTGATCAAAATATTGTTATAATTAATTTCAAAATGTCAATGACATATTTTTATAAATATTTTAATAAAATATTTGATTAAAAAAAATATTTATGACATGCAAATCGAGATTGAATTCTTAATTATCGAGACAAGGGTTTTTTTTAGGGTTACAAACTTAATTTTTAGAAATTAAAATCATTCAAAAAAATATCTTATTCACTTTATTAATATTATTAACAAAATTTGAATAGAAGCATTTTTATTACCATTTAAAAAACATATATCTAATTACCTCTATTTGATTATGATATGTTTTTTTTTAAAAAAAAAAAAATTGATTATGATATGTTAAAAAGGCTTAATTTTTAAAAGACAACAAAATAATGTTTTTTTTACATGAAACTGAAACATTATTCAAGACTAATAAATTGTTAATAATATATTTTAGTTCTTTAACTCTTATGGTAAAAGATAAAAGTAAAAAGACAAATAATTTAAACTAAAACATAATATAAGATAATATTCTAATACAATAAAATCAATATACTTATAGTAGTCTAATAATTATTTTAGAAGTTATATGCATAAATAAATTGAACTTAATCATATAAAAGGAATCCAGATTCCTCACGTCTATAAATGCAAGGCTCAAGCCAACTCAAACAACTCGAGGGACTTACTAGAGGGCAAGTCGTTGTATAGTAATTATCATAGTCAACACCAACCCAATATTTATTATTCTAAAAAACTTGCGAATTAAACACTTTCATTAGAGAACATATGTTTAAAAATAATACATTATAAAACAAACCTCTTTTAGAAAAAAAAAATATAATTATCTTATATAAATAAAATTAATAAATTAGTGAAAAAAATTTTAAATCTATTTTAGCTTTATATTCTAATTGTAAAATATGATGAAAATATGAAAATTTCATAAATATATAAATATATATATATAATAAAAATAATACTAATAAAAATATTATATAATTTATAAAATTTTCATAATTATATATATATATATATATATATATATATATTATGAAGTGTTATATACATTTATTTATAAATATTATAATTATGAGTATTGAATATTTATTTTATATATATTATATTGAGAAATAAATGAGGAATGAGAATATTTTTTATTTTATCTTTTATATTATATATGATTTGAGAAAATTTTATATATAAATTAATAAAAAAATTGTTTATTTATTTTAATTATGTAGAATACGATAAAAATATAAAATAACTTATAAAAGTTTTATAATTATATATATAAATAAAATTTTTATTATATATAATTTTGTGAAAAGATATAAATATTATTATTGAAAACTAAATAAGGAAAGAAATATATATATATATATATATATATATATATATATATTAAGAGGAGTATATAGGGATGGCAATGGGTACTCGAGTATACCCTATGGGTATTCGATGATTGAGTTCGGGTATTTTAAATTTGGTTCGGAGTCGGGGAGTAAAAAATGTTACCCGATCGGGTTCGGGAATGGGAGTATTGAAAACCCAAACCCGATACCCGAATAAATTAATACATATATTGATAAAATTTAAATATCTTTTTAAATTCCAAATAATAAGTCATAATCATCATTTAATAAACTAAGAATATTCATTTGACATGCACACGGATAAAAATATAATAAAAAATAGAACCCTCTTATTTTATATTTTATTCACTTCGCTAAAACAATTTATCTTCTCACATATTTTTTTTCCGAATGAACATCCCATTTCGTGACCTTACACTTTCATTTTGGTCAATCAAACATTTGATTCATATTTTCTAATATTTAACATCGTGACCTCACACTTTGGTCAATCAAATATTTGATTTATACTTTTTTAACCATTTTAAATTGATATCGGCCTATTATCCCTCGACAAACCACATCTTAATCACACTTGGTTAAAGTGTTATATTTGTTTGGTTAGGTTGCAAGTTCAAAACATACATATAGCATTTTTAATTTTATTTTTAACCGTTTTAAGTTTATGGGTGGGTCAACCCACAATCTGACTCAAGTATCTATTACTCTCACATATATATCCAAATTAAACAAAACTCTCGACCCGGCAATTCAGACATTTTAAAAATTAAGTATCATTATATATATATATATATATATATATATATATTAGTTAGTTAAAAATGTCATGCGTTTATCAAATTTGGTGTTAAATTTAAATTATAAAGTGTTATTAGCCTAGTTGGTTAAAGAGGTGTACTTGTTTTTGTTATGTTGCAAGTTCGAAACATATCTATAACATTTTTAATTTTATTTTTAACCGTTTTAAGTTTATGGATTGATCAACTCACAATCCGACTCAAGTAACCATTTACTCTCACATATATATCCAAATTAAACACAGCTCTCGACCTGGCAATCCGGACACTTTAAAAATTAAGCATCATTATATATATAGATATATTAATTATTTTATCGTTACTCACACATTACTTTTAACATCATTCATTAATTTGTAATAAGTGTTTCTCTCTTAATCTTCATTTTTATTCTTCATTCTACATTCTAAATTCAACATTATTAGTTTTTTCAACTTTATCTTCTCTCTAGGTTTTTTTTGTTCAACTTCAAGTTTTCAATAACAAAACAAATTCCATGTAAATAATATTTTCATTTGTATTTTTAAAATTTGATATTACTTATTTTAATTTTATTTAATAAATAATTATTCTTCAATTTTTACAATCTTGTACTTATTTATTAACTTAATCTTCAATCTTTATTTTGTAGTTTCTTCTTTGTAACTTCTTGAAGACTACAAAATACATATAAAGTTAAATAATATTTTTATTATATTTTTTTTTTCAATTTCGATGCTATTTTTAAAGTTATTTATTATTTAGTAAGTTATGTTTTGTATTTTTTTCATAAATAAGATAAACTAATTCTTAACAGGGATTAATGATAAATTTAGGACTATGGTTGAAGCGAATTTTCAAATTTAGTAGTATCTTAATATTTTGTCATTTATAGAACTCTTCTTTCCTTATTTAACTATATTTAAAACTCCTTCTAACGTCCGTTATTTATTTAACATTATATTGATTTTTATTTATTTCTTTATTATTATTCTAAACTTCTTCTTCATCAACGTCTCTTAAAAAGTACTATTGTCCTCAACAATTTTGATAGCGCACACCTTCTCTTTTCCCATCTTCTTCTTCTCCTTCTTCCTCCTCCTCTTATCAGTTCTACATTCTACAACCCATGCTCAATCATTCCCGCAGACGCAAGCTTTATTTCTGTCGATTTGTTAAAAAAGGGGATCGATTTCGGTAAAAATTTGGCCATTATGAAGGGGGTTTCCGCCTTGATTCCCTTTGAACTTCCCCAGATCGAGTCTACTGTCAAAATACCTTTTATTGGTACTGTTTATTTCACTCTTTTTCTTCCAGTGTTCAACATGGGGATATTGGACTTGTTTCTATTGTTTCTAAGGCTAGGGCATCTCTTACTATGGATTGGGGATACAGATATGTTTCATATCATAGTTATCATAGATAATGGAACTGTCTACTAGGGATGTAAATGAGCCGAGCCGAGCCGAACAGTATCAAGCTCGAGCTCGGCTCGTCTGTTATATATTCGGGCTCGAGCTCGGCTCGAGCTCGTTTCGAGCTTTTATAATCGAGCTCGAGCTCGGCTCGTATGAATTTAATTGAGTTCACGAGCCGCTCGTATTCGGCTCGTTTAAAGCTCGTTTAGAGCTCGTTTAAAAAGCTCGTTTATGAGCTCGTTTAAAGCTCGTTTATAACTTAAACAATGAAATGAATGCAACATTAAAGTAAAAATTGTAAATATACTTTTCAACTGCTATGTGTAACAAATTAGTGGAAATAAACTATCAAAATGATAAAACACTAGCTAATAACATAATTACAAAAAGCATTTTGCTTTAGTTTTAGAATACTTCTAAAAAGGCCATAACACACAAATATTATCAAAAATATTTTGCTATTATCAAAAGTATTTTGCAATTATCTAATAAGATAAAGCATCTTGCTTTAGTTGGAGTATACTTCAAAAAAGACCAAAACACTTGCATATTATCAAGAGCATTTTGCTCTCCTCCAGCAACATCTTACCATTATAGATTACTATCACAAAATCAACATACCTACATCATAAATAACACATCATCAGTATTCATTATTTTCATTTCATAATATGATTACAAAATAAATAAATATTTAACACTAGACAATAAAATAAAGGATTATGTTATAAAGCATTTTGCTTAGTTGTAGTATACTTTGAAAAATGTCATTACACTATCATATTATCAAAAATATTTTTTTCTCAATTCTCATCCAGCAACATCTTACAATTTATTATCACAAAATCAACATACCTACATTATATATAACACATCATCATCATTACTTATTTCAGTTCATAATATGATTATCACACAAACAAATATTTAACAGTCAACCAATAATTATATTATATAAACTTACCAATTTCATAATTATGCCAGAGAAGTCACAACCATTGACTGCAAGACTTTAAGTCAAATGAATCTCTTTTATCCCTGAATTATCCTTCACATATAAAATTATCTTTTAGATTTAGTAACTAAGACTTAATAAATAAAGAATAAGATATTGATTTACTTACTTTTTGTTTGTTTTTGATTTAGTAACTAAGACTTAATAAGTAAAGCGAGAAAACCTGGACAGCAGAAAAAGCAAAGAGATCAATACACAGTGTAGATTCCTAGCAAAGTGTCTCGAAATCTTGTACGCAATCTAGTCAATCCCTTCTCTTTCTAGTCAACTAAGAGCATGATGAGAATGGTGGGAATAATAAACTCTTTTCTTTTTCCTTGTGAGCTGCAACCTTGAAAACCTAGACGGAAGAGAAGAGAGAGTTATGAGAGATAGAAGGATGAATGACCCTCTTTCAGTTCTTCTACATAGTTCTAGAGGTATCTTTTAAAAAATATATATTTATTAATTTAAATTTAATTAAAGATTATTATTATATTAATTATTTTAATATATATATATTACTTAATTTTTTTTTTATAATTTATATAATCGAACATGTTCGTGAGCCTATTAACGAACTTGTTCGCGAGCCTATAAGCGAGCCTATAAACGAACATGTTCGTGAGCTTACGAGCCGAATATCGAGAAGCTCAAGCTCGGCTCGTTTAAATTTTCGAGCTTTTAAACGAGCCTAAGCTCGGCTCGTTAAGATTAACGAACGAGTTCGAACAAGCTTTTTGCCGAGCCGAGATTCGAATAGCTCGCGAGCAGCTTAGTTCATTTACATCCCTACTGTCTACGTCCAGTTGATCATACCATCTAGATCCTTTATCACTTTTTCTTTTAGTTGTTTTATTAAATTAAGGTCGGTCGTGGTTGCTGGTTGCCGAACGAAGAAAAGAAAGAAACCAAGATTTTATGTTAGAATAATAATACAGAAATCAATAAAAATCAATATAATGTTAAATAAATAAAGGACGTTTGAAGGAGTTTTAAATATAATTAAATAAGGAAAAAAGAGTTCTATAAATGACAAAATATTAGGAGAGTACTAAATTTGAAAAATCACTTCAACCAAGGTCTTAAATTTATCATTATTCTCATTCTTAATAAGGTATTGTTTTAAGGCAAAAATAAATAGCAGGGGCGGAGCCATGCATGGGCTAGGGTGGGCTTCAGCCCCACCTAAATTAAAATCTTAAAATAAAATATTTTATATTTTTATTTGACATATGATCCTTAGCCCAGTATGAGATAATGTGATTAAACCCTGGCCTCACCTATATTTTAAATATAATTTTATTAAAATAATTATTATTAATATATTATTTTATACTAACAATATTTATAATAATACATAAATTTTAATTAATATATAAATAAGATTTATTTATATAAAAAATTATATATAAAATAATGTAAATCATATAATAATATTATTTATTTTAAAATTATATTTATATAATAATTATATATTATTTTTTATTTATTTCAATATAATTAATAATACAAATTATTTATAAGGGTAAAATATAAAAATTAAAATAATAATAGTGTTTTATATTTCTTAATTTTAAATTATTTCAAAAATTTATAAGAAAATATAAATTAATATTAATAAACAAGTTAAAATAGTTACATTGGTTTGATTCGGTATTTAAATAAAGAATTTGATATCCATGTTCAAAAACCTAACAAATCTCATAGAATTGATGTTGATGTAAATTCTCTTAAACTTGATCCATCATTACGTATTCCGATATATAAATATCATTTTAATCAAAGGGATGAAACTAGACAAGCTTATATCAAGATGGGGTCATATCAACCTATTAAGGATGAGTACCCGCCAACCAAATTTGGAAATCAAAATCGACGATTCCAAAATCATTGGTTTAAGAAATTTACTTAGTTAGAATACTCTTCTTTGAAAGATACTGCTTTTTGTTTCTCATGTTTCTTGTTTGAACATAGGCAACCCCCAAAACCTACATTTACAATAAATAGATTCAAATATTGAAAAAGAGTTACAAATGAGGATAGATGCTCTTTTGTTATGCATATAGGATGTAATATTTCACCACATAATAGGGCAGTTGAATATCTTGATAATCTAATGAATATCCTTGTCATATTGACAAAATACTAAATGCATAGTCTTTAGATGAAAAACAAAATAACAGATTACGACTTACAACAATTATTGAAAGCACTCGGTGGCTCACTTTGCAAGCGTGTGCTTTGAGAGGGCATGACGAGTCTCCATCTTCTAATAATCGTGGAAATTTTATTGAAAAATAAGCGGAGCATAAAACGTTACAACTAAGATGCAAGTTGGAGTCAGCCCTATGTAATTTTTCATCCTGACTCCGCCCTGATAAATAGTCAATTTTTTAAGAAAAAAATAAAGGTCCACCTAATTGTTTTACTATATTTATATGTTTAGAGAATAAAAGTTTAATATCTTATTTATTTATTATTTTTATAAATATTATTTATAAGTAATAAATTGTTTATAGAAGATTTTAGATATGAGATATATTATTAGTTAAATACTTTAATCTTAATTTTATATTTTTTTATATGTTAATGTTGATTATTTTTTTATTAATTTTGTAGGTTATAATTTATATGTGTTGAAGAAGTGTATTCAAGAAATTTTTTTTTTTTTGAGAAAACTGATTTAATGATTTTTTAAGTTTGTGTTTAATTAAGAATTTTGCACTATCAATTTTAAATATTTATTTGTATTTTGTAGTATGGATGAATTTATATTATATAGTGTGGATAATTAATCGTCTATTATTTAAAAATAAAATACTTATTAATAGTTTTAGATCAATTATATTTTGTAGTAACATAATAGTTAATATAATATATTAAATTTATATAATTTTTTATAATTTTAGTTTAAATGTGTTAATTAAAATATAATATTATTTTAATATTTAGTATCGGGTAATTGGGTACCCGTCGGGGATCGAATATCCGACGAATCGAAGATCAGAATATAAATAGATATACCCGTCGAGTTCGAAGTTAAGGTGGGATAATAAATTAAAATCGGATTTAATGATGAATTCTTGAATACTTCTCTCCCCAACGAGTAAGATACCCGTTACCATCCCTAGGAAAATAAGAGAAGAAATAGAGAAAGAATCAAAATGTGAAAGAGAATGACTAGATAAATATATTTTATTATTTTTTAAGGTAATGAGCCTGCTTCATATCATTCACTCTTCCAAGAAAAAAAAATTATTATTATTATATAAATATATATATATATATATATATATATATTCAATAAATCTGGTTAATCTGAAGTTTATATATATATAATAATACTAATTATAAATATCATAATGCAATACCGTGAATATAAACTGGTCGTTAAATTAAGATTGACCCATCCACGTCAGTTTGAGTGGTCATTTAAAATGAAAAAAATAATAATATAATTTTAATAAATGTTATATGAAAATTTTATTTAATAGATGTAAAATTTTAAAATATATTAATGTTGAATAAAAATAATTATTTTAAAAAATAAATAATATTTTAATTGATGAATTAATTAATTTTAATTTATAAAAAAATAATTAATTATTTTAATATATATATATATATATATATATATATATATATATATATATATAATAACACTTCATTATTATATTGAGATTTTCACATCCCAATTCACAATCAATTACTGTAAACTGACCATTAATTTTGTGGATGACACATTCCCAAAATTTGGGAGTTTTAATTAAACTGAAACAAACAAATTAATTTTAATAAGTTTGTTTTTGTGTATGAAAAGATTTTAAAAATATTAAATATTTAATATTTAATAAAACTTAATTTAAAAAATAAAATTAATATTTTAATTAATAAATTAATATATTTAATTTATAAAAAAAATAAGGAGATTATATTAGTTATTTAAATAACTTATAAGTATCTAGACATGACTTGGCTATTTATTTTTACTTTTATTGAAAATTCATATTTTTATTATATAATTTATTAATTAAAATATTTTTATAAAAATTTTATAAAATTTTAATTTTAATATGAAATGCAATCAATTAAATTCAAAATAACTTACTTTTGTTTCATTTTTTTTATCGGATAAGATTTTTTTCAAAACAATCCAATAAAACACCCGTCTACATAACCAACAACAAACAAGCCCTAAGAGTTACTCAGTATATTTTTTTTAACTTTTTTTTTTTTTTTTTACTTTTGTCCGTATGCAGAATTTATTCTTCTGATTTTCTCGTGACACGAGTTATACGAGCAATAGATCTGCACCGTTGGTTTATTGGTTAACGTCTGATGCCCAATCCAACGGTTAATACAAGAAGTTCGTAACTAGCTTTCCTGGCCGTTGATTTATTGTCCCTTTTAGCATTATCTACTATACTATTTCTATCTTGCGCCATTCTCTTATCCTTCACCTGGTAGCCCCCTTTCTCATCCTCTGCTTGCTTGCTTGTTTGCTTCCTTCCTTCCTTCATTCTCTTTTTCTCTCCCCGACTCATCATCCCTGTAACTCTATCAGAGAGCTCAAACAATCTTATATCGAGAGAGAAAGATGTTCAGTTTATACAATATCTAAGCTATAGAGAGAAAAAAAGAGAGATTATAGGTAGAATAACTTAGTTTGATTCAGAGTATTATCGATCATCAGAGAAGTGATGGGTGAAAAAGAGGGAGAAGAGAGAAATATGGGTTTTCAGTGGGAGGGATAGAGTGGAGAGGAAGAAAAAAGGGTTCACTGTTTCGAATTTCGGTACTCAGAATTGTGATCCGCCCATAAAAGTTGGAAATTTTTGGAAGATCTGTTTATGGGTGTGGGGTTTTTGATTTGGGTTGTTTGTTGATTCTTCCCTGAACGACGAAATGGCTGGAAACGAAGAGATTAATCTCAGTGAATCGATGGTAACCATCAAAACCTAGCTACTTGTTTTTTAATCTATTTTATTGCTATTGAAGAGAAGTGAATGAGTAGGTTTATATCATCGTGTCTTTGTTTTTGTCCATAAGTATCTTCTTATTTAGACGTGTATAAACTTCCCTTTTTACGGTGTCTTCCATTGATTGGTTTCCCTCATGTGTTTTGGGAAAAACAACCTTGAATCCAGCCATCTGTCATCTTCTCTGAACAGTCTTTGATTGGTTGTTTTTTTTCAAGATTTCTTTCTGTTTACTCATTCTTTGATGTTTCTTTTCACAGACTGTGGTTCCATTGAATACATGGGTACTCATTTCCAATTTCAAACTGTCTTACAATCTTCTCCGTAGACCAGATGGAACCTTCAACCGTCATTTAGCAGAATTCCTTGACCGAAAAGTAACCGCCAACGCAAATCCAGTCGACGGGGTTCTCTCGTTCGATGTGATCATGAACCGGGAAACAAGCCTTCTCAGTCGAATCTATCGCCCTGCCCCGGTCGATGAAGGTATACCTAGTATAATAGAACTTGAGAAGCCTTTGGGCAGAGAAATTCTACCTGTAATAATCTTCTTCCATGGAGGAAGCTTCGTTCATTCATCTGCAAACACAGCAATTTACGACACTCTATGTCGTAGGCTAGTGGGTAATTGTAAGGCAGTTGTGGTATCGGTAAACTATCGACGGGCACCTGAAAACTGCTGTCCGTGCGCGTATGACGATGGTTGGGCAGCTGTTAAGTGGGTTAACTCGAAAACATGGCTGCAGAGCGAAAAGGACTCGAAAGTTCATATTTATTTGGTGGGAGATAGTTCAGGAGGGAATATTGTTCATAATGTAGCTGCAAGGGCAGTTGAATCAGGAATTCGAGTTTTGGGTAATGTACTTTTGAATCCGATGTTTGGTGGGGAAAGGAGAACCGAATCGGAGAAGAGACTTGATGGGAAATATTTTGTTACCATTCGTGACCGAGATTGGTATTGGAGAGCTTTTCTTCCAGAAGGAGCGGATAGGGATCATCCAGCTTGTAATCCATTTGGTCCGAATGGGAAATCGCTTGAAGGGATCGAATTCTTCCCAAAGAGTCTAGTTGTTGTAGCCGGTTTGGATCTTGTTCAGGATTGGCAGTTGGCTTATGTTGATGGTTTAAAGAGAAACGGGCAAGAAGTGAAACTTCTTTTCTTGGAGAGGGCAACCGTCGGTTTCTACTTGTTGCCAAATAACGATCATTTCTACACTGTCATGGACGAGATTAGTAACTTTGTGAGTTCTTAACTGTCTATATTTCAGCTTTACTGACTTGGCACCAAAAAAAAATATTGTGGGATATCTTCCTTGTGTTTGTTCGCCTATAAAAGGCAAGTAGTTCGGCTTTTAACTTGCTGAATTGTGATGTTGCGTCTCTATTTGTGTAAGAGCAGCAAAGCTGTGTGGTGGGTAAAAACAAAATTAGCGTATATGAACTAATTCCTGATGTTACCCGTTTCTGACATGGGTGAGTTAGAGATGGGTAAATGATTTTATGGACTAATTGTAAGTCAATGGATCAAAACCATCCATTGTTTTTCTATGATGAATGTATGGTGTTTATAAATATTATTACTATGTTTGAAAGAGTTAAGATTTGTTATATTGTTGTTATGATGGATGATGATTGACGAAATGGTACTTTGGTTTTTATTGATAATGAATTTGTGAAGAAAGAAAACCAAACATGGCAAAAATGTGGGGTTAGGTCTTGTTATGGAATTGGTTGATGAAGGGGGGGAAAATTGCAGATTTCTTCTGGATCTTATGCCCATTTTGGAGTAAAGAAAAGGAGAAATCTCTTCTATTCTGCTTGATGGGAATTCAAAGACATTGCTTGCTTTCTCTGCTTTAGCTTATCTATAAATAGAAGGGACAGAGGCTGAGTCAATAATGTCCATGTAAGTCATATGTTGGCTTGGTTTTTGATATGGTCTATGTTCAATCATAGTATACTTTTTTTTTTCTCAAATGGGTGTCATAGGGTCACCTTATCTTTGGGGGAAAAGAGAAAAAAAGAAAGGTTTTGTTGACAAATTTCATGATATTTTGATGTGATGAGGTGACTAAAGAATGCAAAAAGAGGGTGTGGGGATCATTCATCTTTGTTGGGTAAAAATAAAAATGAAGATTTTTATCCCAATATGGTGTGTAATCAATGATGGGGAAGACAGCCTGGTTAGTGGGGAAGCAGACGAAAACACAATCCTCATTAGTGTGTCTTCGCAATTGCAATTGATTTGACTTATCATCGATTATGAAACTGTCACATTTAGTGTGGTGAGTGAAAAAATTGTATTTAGTAAGGCAGTGTATCTATATGACACATTCAATTGAATTATTCATTTTCATCTAAAACTAAATATTTGCAATTTTGTTCTAATTTAAATTTTTAGTCTTTTCTATGTATTATTATTAATTAATACATTAAATGGAAACAAATTTAAAGAGATTATTTAATATACAAAATAATATCAGAACTATTCAAATTAAATTTTTTTTTTTTTTTTTATAATACAAGTTATGAACTTCTTTCCGGGTTGATAGGTTTAATGAGACAAATGTTATTTATTTTGTTGTATGTTTCAAATACTTAAAATTAAATTTTAAGGTATTGTATTTTTAAAATTTTTAGTTATTAGTTTAAGCTATTAAAATATCAAATAGCATTTTCATGTCTCTGTCATTTGATTGTAAAAGTGAAATTATTTATAAATAATAATTGATTTTTTTTTGTTTGGTTAAGAAATTAATATTTTAATCAACTCTTGATGATAACTATATTCGAAAATTTAAACTCTTGAAAACTCTTATTAAACTAAGCGAGTTAATAATAATTGAGATTAATATGTTTGATTAGATAATAAATTTGAACTTATATATATATATGCTCTTCATTGAATTTTCTATCTTATAAAAAATGGAACAATTTTTTATTTTTTTTTGAAGATAAGTATGTATGTACACGTCATACGTGGCAAACACCTAATAGAATTTGGGGATTAGAACATCGGATGGTTAAAAATTGAGGGACCACAAAGTACATCTGGTACGACAGTACAAAAACTCACCTTTTTGGAATCACATTCAATTTGCTTTTGGATTTTTCTTTTATCAATTTTCATCATATAAATTATAAAATAAGTACATTATATATTTTTGAATAATGGAATTTATATAAATGTCCCAAAAATCTTAATTTTATTTATTTAAAAAAATAAGTCATTTTTAATATATATATTAATGTTTGTAACAATAATTTAGAATTTATGTTTTGATTGACTAATATATATATATATAATCGTAATGTATACTACCCATTTGTTATTTTAAGATTTTGGAGTGAATTTTAAATAGTGTTAAAAAAATATAGTACATATGATAATGATGTTATTGATTCATTATTAAATGAGACAAATTAAGGTGGGGGAGTCTTTGATGTACAATAATTATTTATATAATATTATCTTTAATTTAAAAAAATGTAACATTTTACTGTTATAATTTTCACTTTTATTTAAATTATCACTTAAACTATTTTAGTAGATACTATTTATATATAATTAGTATAATAATTTAAATATTTATATTATTTTACATAAATAAATAAAAATAAAATTTAAAAGTTATTATTATAACAAAGAAATATATAAATCTTAGTGTTCTAATTACAAAAATTATAATATTCTTAAAATTTGATATTTAAAATATAATAAATTATTAATCATTTTTCATCAAAACCAAGTTCAAATTTGAGGATTTTGGATTGAATAAAAATGGCCTCTTTTTATATTTTTCTATTAAAGAGTAAAATACATTTTTACTTTCTGCAACTGGCCCACTACTGTTTTCATTTATTTATTACTCATCACTTCATCAGTCATCACACAACTATTAAAAAGTTGGGCCTTCTTAGACCTTCCTTTTTAATTTCGTTTTTTATAGACATATTTAAAAGTATTAATAAATAATAATAATAATAATAATAATAAAATAAAAGATAATAATTTAAAATAGAAATTATTTTAATATTTTTGTTAATGAATTAAGTGAATAATAGAGGAAACGGAAAATTTGACAAAATGATCCTAAAAATAGCCTTAAATGCGTTGCTCAAATTAAATTGCGCAAATGACCACTTCAAAATATTATAACCAAATTATTCTAGTCGCGTAACGCGAAGGAAATGATCGTTACGCGAAAAAAAACCCTGTAAAATTACCCCCGCCGCGTAACGCGAAAGGCACGATCGTCACGCGAAGGTCACAATCATTCTGGACTTTTCGCAGACTTTTCATTCGCGAGACGATTCTGCCCTTCGCGTTACGCGACGAAATAATTTCGTCAGAATATTTTGAAGTGGTCATTTGCGCAATTAAATTTATGCGTTGGTCACCAACGCATTTAAGAACCTTTTTAAGGTTATTTGGTCAAATTTCTTGAGAAAAATGGGAGTAAAATAATGATTTTTAGTTATGGTTAATGAAATAACCTAAAGAACAATGCTTTACTTTTTTTACTTTATTTATTAATCGAAATATTTCTATTAGGGCTGCAAATGAGTCAAGTGCTCGGGAGCTGCTCGTAAGCCGCTCGGTTAAAGCTCGACTTGAGCTTGACTTTGACCAAGTTCGAGTCGACTTGTTTAATATTTGAGTCGAGTTCGAGCTCATATAATACTGGCTTGATGGCTTGTCGAGCTTTTTTGAGCTAATAATATATAATTATTTAATTTAATATTAAAACATAATATCTAAAACAAATATTTTTTCTTCTCTCTTTTCAAAGTCCATATGATAGACCCACAATTCACATTATTATATCTTATGGCCTAAAAGTTAAAAATAAAAACATAATTCTCTAATGCATTATTATATCTTACATGACTTTTCATATTCACTATTTTTCTTACTTATTCACAAGAGTTCTTTATTTTTTTTCATATTATCTCTCATTTATTCAATTTTTCTCACTCATTCACAAAGTTTTTTTCATTTATCCATATTATCACTCATTTATTCAAATGACGTACACAAAATAGACCTCGCTAAGAAATCGACTAGAGACAAAGAGTCGAGGAAGTAACTTGCGATGAAGGCGGCTATAAAATCATTGCTAGCTACTAGAGGTGTGAAGAAGCCTCACAAGTTTCTTCAGGAACATTTATTTTGAGAGAGATCTGTAAGTACCAAAAGAGTATGAAACTTTTGATCCATAAACTTTCATTCCAAAGATTTGTTCGTAAGATTGCACAAGATTTCAATACAGATTTGAGATTTTAGAGCTCCGCCATATTTGCTCTCTAGGAGGCAGTTGAGGCTTATTTAGTTAGTCTATTTGAAGACACTAATCTCCACGCCATCCATGCCAAACGGGTGACTATTATGCCTACAGATATTCAACTTGCGAGACGTATTCGTAGTAAGAGGACTTAGAGGACTTATAGGTGTTTAATAATTATGTTAATAGTCATGTTTTTGTCAATTATCAATTAGTTTATCTCATTATACTCCACTTAAAATGTCTACTTAGGCTTTGTTAGATCGATATATTATGTCATTTATTATTGATGATTAAATATTGATTTGCTTTATTTGATTTTTTTTATTTTAAAATATTATGTTTTTAATGTTGAATGAGTATGAAAGTTTGATATTTTCATTTTGAAAATAAATTTTAGTTTGAATTTAAACTTGAAAATTTAATTTTAGTTCAAGTTTTCGAGTCGAGGTGAGCTTGTAGATAAATAGTCGAGTCCGAGCTTAAATTTATAAACTCGTTCGAGCTCGAGTCAAGCTAATAAATAATTAATCGAGTCAAGCTCGAGCTTAAGCTGGTTCGAGCTTGACTTACTCATTTGTCGCCATAATTTCTATATATGAAATAAATATTTGTAAGTTAATTTTGCAGTTGTGGTCAGTAATATGTGATTTTTTTTTAATGAAATTATCATGACATTTTTTATTAACATTTTTACTTTTTAAAATTTGAAGTGGACATATTTAGAGCATCCTATTAAAATCTTGTAAATTCTTTTCATTATTAATACAAACTTTTTAATTTACAAAAATTATAAAAATTGATAAACACAAGGTATGCATGTGAATTTAATTAATGATGATTGATTGATTAAATTACATGTAATATGAAAGGAATGATTTTCTAAAGTACATCCCAAAGGTAATTTATCCTCAACTTTTCATTAATAAGATATGAAATAAATAACTTATGGAATAAACAAGTTGTGTTATAAAGGGTTTGGGCCAACCATAACTGTTGGATTAAAAACACTCGGTTGAGGCCTTTTCACCTTCTCATGGCAAACACACTTACAAGAAATTGAAACCCTAAATCCCATTCGGTTGTTGAGTCGATATTGTCATCTGAGGATTGTTTACATGTGTGAACCGCGTTTATGCGGTTAGGCATCATTGAGTTTTTGGGCAACTTGTTTGGGCCGTTTGCTTTGTAATTTGAGAATGTAGTGAACTTTATTTGAAAAACAAAAATTTACTAAAGAGCAAGAAAAAGGCATTTGAAAATGAATCAATTTCTAAACACCACAAGGTTTATATACATTTAAAGGGTCAAATATGTCGGATCTATAATTATTAAAAACTGTTACATTAAATTAATTTTTAATATATATACTTGCATACATGACAAGGTATAACCTGATTTCTAACCATATTTAATTTGTTTTAATAATAGGGGAATATAATTTTTACAACAAAAAGTTGTAAAGTCCAATCATGAGAAAAGTAATTTGACAACTTTTTAGCAACATATAAAACCCCCCTAGAACCCTACAGTCCACATTTGCTTCTGGCCCATTTAAATACAGTTTCAACTTTGAATTGAAATTGTAAATTAATATGACCAAACTTATAGAAATAAACACATACCTCACACTCAGTTTTTCCATCCAAGTTTTCAGAAAATTTAGGTTGGGATTAAGCACAAATTTGTTTTAAAATTTTCTTTTTAAAAAGATAAAAATTTGTTTTAAAAAATTTAAAATTCTATTTTATCCAAAAATGTGAGTACTATATATCAAGTCAAAAGTTCAACATTTTAAACAAATTAAGGATTTTGATTGTAACAATGATATTTTAGGATCCTGTAAAACTTTTATTCACAAATCTAATCTAAATTCAGTGGATTTTATTTTGGAGTTAATAAGGTAGCAAAAAATAATAAATAAAGGTATAGATGATTGTTGACATCAAATGATTGATGATTTTTCCTTTTATTGTTGAACAAGGCAATTTTATAATTGATTAAGTACATATTACAAAGTTTAAAAATAAAGTTCAATCAAAATAAAACTACCCAAATTAACACTAAGAACTGAAAGGGAAATACAGATGTAATCCAGTTAGATTGCTTACATTTTCTGTGCTAAAAAAATTCTCATCAATTGAATTTCGAGAATCAATCTCTTTCGGTTTAATACAACACAAAGCTAAAACACTTTTATTTCAAATGTCCAATTCATATATTGATTCAAATCAGTTTTGGTTAGAAAACTTATTCAAGTTCAAATTCAGACACAGCTAAAAAAGAAGAAGATAACCATATAATAGCTCTTGCAACTAGAGTATGGCTAAAATAAAAACCTTAGACCAAACAACTTCATCATTGGCAACATGATTTAGTTGCACCTTATAGGTAGACATTAGCCAGATTCAGACATTCAGATTACGAAACAAAAGAATTTTCAAATGAACTACTAACAAACAACATATATCAAAGGAAATTATTGTTGGAGAATCATGAAATATGAGTTATGACTTAACTTCAAAAGATAAGAGCATTGTATTGTCAATCTTCCAGTTTAAGCAAAAACAAAATAAAAAATAAAAGATGAAAACAAGAAGAGAACCTTCTTTCTCAGTCTTCAATGGCCTTTTGCAACATATGCAAGAGAAATTGCAGCACAACAGATAGTGGTTGCAGATGAAACCAATGCCCAGAAACTTTTCTTCTTGTTTGCATCCTCCATTGAATTCTGCAAAAGAACCAACTCCCTTTTCATGTCTTCCACTTTCTCCTCTTTGTTCTTGAACGCATTCTTGATTGTCTCCAACTCAACCTCATACGCTCCATCTTCTACTTCTTCAATTCCATTTCTCTCATCCTTCTTCGGGTTGCAGTCAAATAGTGCTCGGGTGTTCCTCAGCAACACCACCGCCTTCTTTGAATCAGCACTAACTGATTCTATTTCTGCTTTCATTGAATCGTTTTGTTCCTTCGCTTTCTTTAGGGAGATCTGCAACGAATCGATTTCTTTCTTTAATATTTCACAATGGGCTTCTAGTTTTCCTCTTTCTTCCACTAGATTGCACTTTTCGCTTGTCATCTTCTCAATCAGTTTCTTGGTTTCTTCGATTGCTTTCTCCATGGCGGATATTTTCAACATCAAGTTATGGCCGTGCTCCTTTTCATCATTCAACCATTTTCTTGCATCATCTCTTTCTTCCACTAGATTGCTCTTTTCTCTTATCATCTTCTCAATCAGTTTCTGGGTTTCTTCGATTTCTTTCTCCATGGCGGATATTTTCAACATCAAGTTATGGCCTTGCTCCTTTTCATTATTCAACAATTTTCTTGCATCATCTCTTTCCCCCAACAGATTGTTATTTTCGTCTGTCATCTTCTCTATCAGTTTCTGGGTTTCTTCAATTTCTTTCTCCATGGAGGATATTTTCAAAATCAAGTTATGGCCTTCCTCCTTTTCATCATTCAACCCTTTTCTTGCATCATCTCTTTCCCCCAACAGATTGTTCTTTTCGTCAGTCATCTTCTCTATCAGTTTCTGGGTTTCTTCGATTTCTTTCTCCATGGCAGATATTTTCAAAATCAAGTTATGGCCTTCCTCCTTTTCATCATTCAACCCTTTTCTTGCATCATCTCTTTCTCCCAACAAATTGTTCTTTTCGTCTGCCATCTTGTCCATCAGTTTTTGGGTTTCTTCGATTTCTTTCTCCATGGAGGCAATTTTGGACAGCAAGTTATTGCATTGCTCCTTCTTATCATTCAATCCTTTTCTTGCTTCATCTCTTTCGTTGGTAATCTGATTGATAACTTCTTTGCCTTGCTTAACTTCTGACTGAAACTGCTTGTTGTTGTCTAATTCAGCTTTGAGTGTTTCTTCCATTTTAGACATGGCGATTCTTGTTTCAATTAGTTCTCTCTGTAACTCAATAACTTCTTTCTCTTTCTCAGCTTTCTCCTCATCGATCTTGATTTTGCAGTTCATGAGTTCCTCCAAATCCTTCATCTTATTGTCTATTTCTTTCATGGCATCATCGAGATCCTTCTTTATAATACCATTTTCCTCACTTAGAATCTGGATTCTACTTTCTTTCTCACTTTGCTCCTTCATCAGTACTTCAATAGAGGAAGTCATTTCCTTTTCCTTCTCTGTTGCTTCAATGCGCAATCTTTCCAGACCATCGATTTCGCCATGCAGCTGATTCTCCTTCTCCTTCAGATTCAGCAAGTCAAGATTCAGCTGATCCACAAGTTTCTGCAACTCATTTTTCTCCTTCAATTCCCCATTTCTATCCTCCTCTGTCTTTTCCTTCAATCTCATGATTTCCTCAGCCTGGATCTTTAATTGTTCCACTTCTAGATTAGAAGTCTGCAAGGCTCTATCAACATCGGTTTTCTGCTTCATAATTGACTCCATTGTTCTTTCTCTATCTTCTCTTTCTTTCACTAGACCATTGATCTTCACATTAAGCTTCTCAAAGCCTTCTAAGGTCTCTTTCCCAAAAATTTCCGCTTCTGCTAGCTTGACCTTCAGCCCATTTGTCTCCTCAATCTGAACATCAAGCTCAGCAATCATGGCGTCCCTTTCTGCAAAAACCCTTTTCAGTTCCAGCCTTTCATTATCAATCTCCTCAGAAAGACGGTTCATTTGCTTCTCCAATGACTCAATACGAACCTCTTTCTCTCTTCTCACTTCCTCAGTCGCCGCTTTCTCTTTTAACGCCTTCTCCAACTCCATCACAGCATTACGAATCTTCTCATCGGTTTCCACCTTCTCCTTCCCAATCGCCTCCGCCTGCAGACTGGCCTGAGTCCCAACGAAGAGAGAAACGACGTTGTTTTCCAAATCCATTTGAGCAACGCTGTCGTGCAAACCAGCCAACTCAGCCTGAAGGGCGGTGTTGTCCATTTGAGCGCGAGTGAGGTCCGATTCCAGAGAAGCTTTGGATTTGAGGAGAGAGGTTACCTGTTGACGACGTTGAACTGTTTCGTTAAGGAGGACTGTGTTAAGGGATTTAAGGTTGTCGAGTTTCTCTGAAGCGGCCCCATTTTCTTCTTTCATGGCGGCTGGTTGGGGAGTGTTATGCTCGCCTGGGTCCTCCTTGGGCGGTTTGTCGAGATGGGTCGATTTCTTTTTCGCCATGGATTAGTGGGTCTAGCTTGGATTCTGATTTCTGAGGTAGATATTTGAGAAATATGAAAGGAGACGCCGAGATGGGAGATGTAAGGTTAGAGATTTTTAGGGTTTTGGTTTTTATGTGGCTGAGAATATAGTGATGATGTATAATTTAATATCTAGAGAAAAATGAGGATTTAGGGTTTTGAGACCTTATGGGTAAAAGGGTCTAATGGTCTTTTCAGGAAAGTAGTGGAGGGAGAAACGTGAGGGCCCGAAATTCAAAATTTGATTGTTATGTTTAGACCTTTTTTTGATATATAGTTACTTCAAATTATTACTTATCAATGATTATTTTTAAGTTCATCATTTAAATTATTAAAAAACTTATATTGTTTTTAAATATTTTTAAATTTTAGAAAATTAAAATAATTTATTTATATAATACATGTAAAAGAAAATTCATTTAAAATAAATAAATCAATATTCCCAAATCAAACCACTTGTATTATAAATAGAATGTCAAACCTTAAACTCTAAATACACCAAAATTCATGAATATAAATGGCAGAATATACATCGAAACCTAACCCTAAACCTAAATACATCAATATATATAGGAAACGGTATAATATACATCAAAACCAAACCTTAAACTCTAAATACACAAATATTCATGAATATAAATGGCAGAATATACATCGAAACCTAACCCTAAACTTAAATACATCAATATATATAGGAAACGGCATAATATACATCAAAACCAAACCCTAAACCTAAATACATCCATATCCATTAATATAAACGGTATAATATAAATCGAAACCTAAACCTAAACCTTAAGCCCTAAACTGACCTGATGATGTTGAAGAACGATGATGTTGGAGGGATCCCGATGATGTTGGAGGAATCCCGATGATGTTGATGAACGATGATCTTGATCGATGTTGAAGGAAGCCGGAATGGAAAGTCGGTAGTCGGGGTGGGAGGGAGAATCAATCGGGGAGGTTTTGTTTTAAATTAGGGCCAAAAAGTTATATATAAGACTAAAGACGCGAATTGTCATTCACGTGATTTAATCTAAATCGCGTGAGTTGATCAACGCGATTTAGATGAAACGCGTGGATGGAAATTCACGTTAATTGAAAAACGCGAATTGACATTCACGCGTTTCATCTAAAACGCGTGGATGGAAATTCACGTTAATTGAAAAACGCGAATTGACATTCACGCGTTTCATCTAAAACGCGTTAATGAAATCACGCGATTTAGATTAAATCGCGTGAATGACAATTCGCGTCATTGAGCGTAAAATCTGGCGTGCGAGGGGTATTTCTGACATTTCGCAGGGCAAAAGGACCCTTTTTGCCAACATTAGTAGGCGCGGGCCTTTTCTGGAATTTCCCCTGTTATGGGGCCATTTCATCAAATTTCCCTGCCTTAATGTAACATAAAAAATATTTAAAAAATGTATTGGGACCATTAAAAATATATGTTTAACCTCCTCTTTCTTTTTTAAAAATAAACTCAAGTTGAAAACTCATCTTATTCATGTTTATTTACTAGTTTTTGTTAGTATCTAAGTGTGTCTTATTTCTTTTTTCACTACTCGTTTTTATATTTTATTTAGTGCAACACTCTATTTACTCTATTTAGTTGGATCCGATTTATTATCTTGAATTTTTTAATCCAAATAATACTCAATATTTTGTGGGCCATCTTTACTCTATCTTCTAATCGTATTAGTGACCATTTATCGAGTTCGTATTCGTCTCATTCTTTGCAGTAAAAAGATATTAATGTCGGATCTAAAAATCTATTTTATTTTTTTAATAAAGAGTTTTAGAGTTTGCCTTTCATCTAGAGGCCTTTTAATACCGAACTCAAAAAAAAGAACAATAGAGAAAGCTTGTCGATCGCATCAGAATCGGAAGTATATTATAATTTTCTCATTCCCATGATGATTTATTTTTGGTTGGTTTGATCCCACGAATAAATTTATTAATTAGTTTTGTGAATAAATGATGGTTGGGGGTTTGCTTTACAAAATTTTATTTCTTTCTAGAATTTAGATCCACAAATAGAGTTTAATGTAAGAGAATGATATTTCGAATTATCAAGTTCCACTAGAAGTCAATACAAATTGAATTGATTTTTTTTTTTGTGTAAAAATGATGGATTCATAATTAAAAGTATGTGGGGCTTGGTAATTCTGACCATTTGTTAGACCCGAAAAATAGAATGTTTTACTTTTAGCTCCAAATTTTTTGTGTCATTATATTTATTAACTAATAGCAGAATTTTCGTGCGATGCAAACGGACAAATATAAAGCGAAATAATTAAGACATAAAATTAAAAAAAAATTTATAAAAAATAAATTGAATCATATTATATAATATATTAATGACTGCTATATTCAATAGTTGAAAAATATTTTATCAAATACAATAAACATAAAATTTTATCTTAACTAAATTTTGTTATATAAAAATTTAACATTCCATTTTTGTATTTATATCTTTACACGTGAATTATAAAAAATTAATAATCATTTGAATTTTATTACATAAATTTTAACATTATATTGTATTTTGACATTAATTTTATAGTATCATAATTGTTAGGCAACACAGTATATATTAAATATATATGTTTGAATTTTTTTTAATATTTTTCTTTCATTTATTCCATTTTTTTAATATTGCGTGGAGTCATTTATTCTCATATTTATTATAATTTTTTTTATAGAAACATTTTTTTTAGATACAAATGAAATAAATTATTACAAATATGGTCATTTTATTATAAATTTTAGTTTTTTTGTTCTATTAATTTAATTTAATTTTTCATTTGCTTAATGTAAATTATAACTTTATTTTAAATAGGCAAAAACAATATTTTAGCAAAAATATGTTTGTGTTTTTTCTCTTTTGATCATAATTATTTCAGCTTTTACTTTATTCTCTCATAAATTTTGGAAACAGTTTATTATCCATCAAAAGTCAAAATATTAATTAAAATATATGTGAAATATCTATTAAAAAATAATACTGAACCATTACATAAATTTTATAGTATCAATATTGTTTTTTCATTTGTTCCATTTTTTTAATAGTGTGTGAAGTCATTTAATCTCATATTTATTATAATTTTTTTATAAAAATATTTTTTTAGATATATTGAAATAAATTATTACAAATCTGATCATTTATTCAAAACTTTAGTTTTTTCGTTCTATTAATTTAATTAAATTTCCCATTTTTTTAACGTAAATTATCACTTTATCACTTTAGTTTAGCATAATATGTTTGTGTTTTTTATCTTTTGATTATAATTGTTTCAGTTTCTACTCTATTCTCTTATAAATTGTTTATTATCTATTAAAAGTCAAAATATTAATTAAAATATATGTGATATTTCTATTAAAAAATAATACTGAACCATTATATAAATTTTATAGTATCAATATTGTTTTTTCATTTGTTCCATTTTTTTAATATTGTGTGAAGTCATTTAATCTCATATTTATTATAATTTTCTTAGATACAATTGAAATAAATTATTACAAATATAGTCATTTTATTTAAAATTTTAGTTTTTTTTGTTCTATTAAATTAATTTCATTTTTCTAATTTTTTTAACTAAATTATCACTTTATCTTAAATAGACAAAAATAATATTTAACAAAATATGTTTATATTTTTTCTCTTTTGATCATAATTATTTAAGTTTCTACTCTATTCTCTCAAAATTTTTGAAAACGATTTATTATCCATTAAAAGTCAAAATATTAATTAAAATATATGTGAAATATTTATTAAAAAATAATAATGAACCATCTTTTTTATGTATTCATATTTCAAAATTACATATACTTATACTTAAAGTGTTATTATTATTATTATTATTATTATATATATATATATTTTGTTAAACAATAATATTAATTATTATTTTAATTAAAATAATAATAAATTCAATTTTATAATATTTGTGTAAAAAATATATATTTATAATAATATTATAAATTAAAATAATATATATTTATCAATTATTTAAAACATGTGAAAATATAAAGTTAAATTATTTTGTATTATTTGAATATATATATATATATATATATATATATATAATCTATTTATTATATTTTTGTATATAATTAAAATATTAATATTATTTATTAAAATATAATTTTACTTATAATTTTACTATAAAATATCTTATTAGGTTGTGTTATGAAATAATAAAAAAAAATTAATTTAAAAAAATTAATTTAAAAAAATTAATTTAAAAAAAAACTTTTCTAAATTCATTGAGTCAAAGAATCTTCGGCTTTTTCTTAATTTCAAATTCTCGTCTTTTTCGCTTTCCATTTTTCTTCAAATTAAGTTCGAATTTTTTTATAGGTCCTCCATAATAAAATTCAATTTAATATATAAAACATGTTTCAAAAACCTAAATAAATGATGATAGAATTAACAAACGTCGACGATTAAATTCAGACTAAATCACATTATTATTAATATAATATGAATATAGGATAATCAAGACAAATATTATAAAATAATGTGAATAATAAATAAATAATAATATTTCAAAAAGAAATTTGAAAAATAGTAAAAAATCTTAGACTAAGAATATAGAGATCATATATGCATTAAAAAAAATTATTTTTATTTTATTAATTACTCATAGAATTTTATCATTACTCATATTTTAACCATACCTGATTCAAAAGAAGATCGATGAAATGCGTAGGATGTTGTTGCAGCTTCCTAAAACGATCGGATTCAAAAGAAGATCGATGAAATGCGTATGACGTGGTTGCAGCTGCCTAAAACGATCAAATTCCTAAGAAAAATGCAAAACAGTGAACAACAGATTGTTGAAACATAATATAATACAAATTCAATTATTGAAAACATTATATTGATAGAGAAATTGAGAAGATTACGAGTCGATACCGAGATAACACGCTTGAAGACCGAGGATGTTGTTGTAGTTTCTTAAAACGATCAAAATGCAAAACAGTGAACAACAAATTGTTGAAACATAACATAATGCAAATTCAATTATTGAAAGAATGATATTGATAGAGAAATTGAAAAATATTATGAGTCGATATGAAGATATCACTATTCTCTCTTAAATTGAAATCTAAAATTATTTATAGGAAGAAAATATTTGGGTGGAGAAGAAGATGAAAAATCGAGTTGATTTAATATATTGGTTTAATTGTAGTTATATACGTTGATATAATCATTATTTAATGTTAAATTAAATTAATAGATAATTATAATATGATAACTGAAACTTTTTTTATTTCGCATATTTTCATATTTAATATTTAATGTTAAGCTGAATTAATATAGATAATTTTTTTTTTATAATTAATATAATATGATAACGGAACTCTTATTATTCTTGATTCTTGCAGTTTTTTATAATTAATATTTAATGTTAAATTCAATTAATATATATAATATTTTAGATGAGAATTATTAAGTTTAATTTTAAAATAATTAATAAAAATATATTAATATATATAATATTAATATATATATATATATTAATATATATATAATATTAATATATATATATATATATATATATATATATATATATATTAATATATATATAAAAGAATAACCGACATAGAATAATTAATGATGAAATTTGTTAATAGTATTGATGAAAATATATATATATATATATATATGGTGAGGGAAAGAAAAACAATTAATTAATAAAGATAAATGAAGAGAGAGAAATATATATATATATAAGAAAGAGAAAATACCTATGATGGTGATGATCATTTTCTTACACCTCCAACATTTCAAATTAAGCGTCATTAGATATATATAGACTAGCATGAATCCCGTGTATTTACACGTATAAGAATATAAATAAAATATTATTTATGTATAAATATTTTAAATAAAATTAATATTATTCAAATCTAATTATTTAAAATTAGTTTTAATTTGTAAAAATTAAATTAAATTTAAAATTTAGTGTTAAAATATATTTTAAAATTCATTAAATATCTAAAGATTTAAAACAAAAAAATTTATGTGAAGAAATGTATATTTCATTTTAGTAAGAATTAAGTCAATTACACCATTTATCTCGTTAGTTACAATAGATCGATCTAGAGAATTTACTTGAAGTTGTGTCATACATTTTGTTTTTATCTAAAATAATGCTAGACGTGTTTTACACTATTACCGACCTCTTATCCCTTCGTGATTTTTTTTACCACCATTTTGACAAATCAACCACCAATCACACAATCCACATCTCATATCGTGACCTCATACATCTATTATCTCTCGTTAAACTAACCACCAATCTTAATCGATCTTTCATCTCATGACCTCACATTTTTTTACATGCCTCTTATCCCCTTCGACAAACCAACCACCAATCACAATGAACCTCGAATATCGTGAACTCATACTTTTTTCATATTTCGGTCAATTAAAATTTCATTCATATTATTTTTAACCATCGATATCTCTTTTATTATCGGTCTCTTATCCCCACAAATCCCATCTCTCATCTCATCATTTTTATCCTTACCACGACTTCTTTACCACCAATCCCACCCATCGACCACTTATTTTGTAACTCACATTTTTTCATATTCCTTTTTATCCACTTGGAAACCCATCCACAAATTTCAATCGATCTCTAATCTCGTGACTTCACACACTTTTATACTTCAGTTAATCAACATCTCATTCATATATTTTAACCACTAATATCTCATTTGTTACTATCCTCTTTTATATTACCGCGACTTATTTTTTACCCCCACTTCGGTAAACTAATCACTAAATCTCAATTGAGATCTCTCGTGATCTCACACACTTTCATAGACCTCTTATCCTTGTCAAACCAACACTAATCTCCCAATCGATCTCTCATTTTGTGACTCACATTTTTTTATATGTCTCTTTGTCACCTCGATAAACTACTCATCAATCACAATCAAAATTTAATCTCGTGACCTCACACACTTTTACATTTCGGTCAATCAACATACCATTCATATATTTTTAACCACTAATATCTCATTTGTTGCCTACTTCTTAAATTTTTCTCCACTTTCGGAAAACCAATCATCAAATCTCAATTCACATCTTATCTCATGACCTTACACACACTTTCAAACATTTCTTATCACTCGTTAAACCATCCATCAATCCCTAAATCAACTTCTCATCTTATGACTCATATTTTTTGATATGTCTCTTTATCCCCCGACAAATCACCCATAAATCCTAATTTAGACCTCTAATCTTGTGGTTTCACACACGTTTACACTCTAATTAATCAACAACTCATTTATATATTTTTAACCGCCGATATCTCCTTTTATTACCGACATTTTATCCCAACAAATCAACCACAAATCCCCACCTCGCATTGTTGTCATTGCGATCTCTTTTACCCCCACTTCAATAAATCAACAACTAATCCAATCGACCACTTCGATCAATCAACATCTCATTCATTATATTTTTAATAACTAATATATAATTTGTTAAAAACCTATTACATTTACCCTAATTTAAGCAAACCAACCACCAAATCTCAATCGATATCTCATATCGTGATCTCACACACTTTTACACACCTCTTATCCCTCGTCAAACTAACCACCAATCCCCCTAATTGACCCTCATATTATGACTCACACTTTTCATACGCTTCTTTATCTTCTCGGCAAACCACCCACCAATCTTAGTCGACCTCTTTTACCTCTACTTCAACAAATAAACAACCAATCTCAATCGACCACACCTCTCTTATTCCTCGTCAAACCAACCACTAATCCCCCCAATGACCTTCATCTTGTGACCTCACACACATTTCACTCCGGTCAATCAACATCTTATTTATATATTTTTAACTGTCGATATATCCCGATAAATCAACAACAAATCCCCACACGACCTCTTTTTTTACCCTCACATCAACAAATCAATAATCAATCCTAATTTATCACTCGGTAAACCAATATATTGTTCATATATTTTTAACCACTAATATCTGATTTGTTAAAGACCTCTTATATTTATCCCATCTTTGGCAAACCAACCACCAAATCTCAATCGATATCTCATATTGTCTCATTTTTACACACCTCTTATCCTTCGTCAAATCAACCACCAACCCCCCAATAGACCCTCATCTTGTTACTCACACATTTTAATAAGGTTTTTTATCCCCTCGCAAACTACCCACTAATCTTAGTCGACATCTTTCACCCATACTTCAACAAATCAACAACTAATCTCAATCGATCAAATCTCTTTTATCCCTCGTTAAAAAAACTCCTAATCCCTCCAATTGAACCTAATTTTGTGACTCAAACTTTTTCATATGCCTCTTTATCCCTCGACAAACCACTCACCACCCAACCTCATCTCGTGACATCACACTTTCAAATGCTTGCCAAACTAACCACAAATTTTGACCTCACACTTTCACATGACTCTTATCCTTTGTCTAAGAGTTGCGCCACTATATATTATACTCAAAATGTATTCTTTAACATTAACCTCTCAAATATTTATAATACTAACTTTTAAATTCACATTTTTTTGGATTTAAACTCTAAAATTAGAACACTTTAACCGCTAGACCACTTGAGATTATTAAAATATTAAAAAAATTATTGATGAGAAAATATATAATTTATATGATTAGTGAGAATATATATATATTATATGTCTCCTAATTAATTTAATATAAATATATTTTATCGCTTATCATATATATATATATATATATATATATATATATATATATATATATATGATGAGAGAAAAAATAATTAGGTAGGAGAATTAGTTATTTTTACATACCATTTATAATTTTTTTAATATATATATATATATTATAGTGTTATTATATATATATAAATTATTTATGAGACAATATATATTTTATGAGGAATGATAGAGGAAGCGAAAGGAAGACCACGAATCCGACGTGGCCTAACACATGTGCAGGAAAGAGAAAAAAAATATCTGGTATATATTCAATCCCTAACATTAATTCTCAAATTATTTCTTTCTCTTAGCTCTGTCATGCGAATATCTTCTCCCAACCCAAAATCCTAGCTCATGATATGTTTTTAGATCTAAATATACAAAATCTTCTACTAGCCCAAAACCCTAGCTCATGATAACGAACTTAATGCATGTTTCATATTTAGGAAACTAGCAAAGACAACATCCTAATAGTTGAAGCATTGAACAAATCACCCGTTGAGCTCGTAAGATACCAATTTCTCTACTAGAAACCTATTTTCAAGATTTCATTTTGAGAAGTTGATGCAAGTCCGATAACGCTGTAATGGAATTTAATGTGAGAATCCCTCTCGTTTGAACTATATTGTATGAACTTCTCGAGAAGAAATTTGATAACGTAGGAGATTTTTGTTGGAAGTTTGTGCAAATGTGCAAATGCTCACACAAATGTTGGGATGTGGTATAAATGCAAATGTTTGGGGATATTTTAGGTTGGAACTGGTGAGAATGTGCATATTCGGGAATGAGCATTAAAAATTTACACTTCAATTTAAAAATATTAAAATAATTATTTTGAATTATTTTTAAATAAATAAAATTAAAATAATTAACTCCATGGCCAAAAACTTATTTAAAATAATTAATTATGATTAATTATTGTGTTAATTAATCAAATTTATTAAATGTTAGGGTCAAAATAAAAAAATAAAATTATTTGGGATAAATATTGTACCCATATTATCTCAAAATAATTTTAGAAAAGTTAAGGGACAAAAATATATAATTTTGAATGAATTTTGTATCCAATTCATCTAAAGAGAAATATTTATTTGAATCCTAAAAAATACAAAATAAAATAAAATAAATTGGGAAAATATTTGCCATATTTATTTTAATATTTTTTGTATTTTAAAAGATCAAAATTAAAGCCAAAATGTTTAAAGAAAAATCAATTTAAAAAAAAAACCTTAAGGTTTTAAATTAAAAAATATATTAGTAATCCAGTTCAGCCGAAATCCGGATGATTCTCTATAGCAGGATTTGTGGCCATCGGATGAGTGTTGGATTTTTATCTAGCGCCCAAGAATGCTCCGCGTAGCCGGTTGTAGCCGAGGAGACACACGCTGAGGTCGCAACAGATAAGGAGACGACCGTTAGTTGGAACGCTAACGGACCACTCAAGCGCTGACGAAACTCCAACGGAACGTTGGAAAGCGCTCAAAACAACGTCGTTTTGAGTGTCACCTTCATCTCTAACGCGACCGCCATATGGATAACCTTCAACAACCGTGGATGATTTCTCCTTTTTGAAACTTCCTCCACAGTCCACCATTTCGTATCATTTAAAGCCTGAAATGATCAACCTACGATGTTGATCATTTCTCCCTATCAAAATAGGGATGAATCATCCCTATTCCGGCAACTTCAACCAAGAACAACTAAAAGCCATTAATGGATTTTGGCTGATTCATCTACTAGACGCCTCCAATCGACTCAGGACAAATATAAATACCCTAAGTAATTCCGAAGGCAGAAAATCAAATCTCCACCTTCAAATCAGAAGATTTGAGAAATCCATCATTGAAGCTCAAAACTTTTGGATTTTTCGAATACTCCTGAGACCTTAAAGCTTGGATCTAGACGTCCCAACAGCTTCCCTAAGGTCTAATAAGTGTTCTTCAATCCTTGGTATAATTTCAATCACCCTCTAATTTATATTTACAGTTTGAATTTGAAATTGCAAAAACTTGTATGCATGTTCTTCATAGTGTTTTATGGATGAAAATAATTCATAGGATCATTTAGGAACTATCTGGATATGATAGAACCGATCAATCGATCTAAATAACAAAAACCCAATTTTGAATATTGAAATAAAAAAACGGGTTTGCTGTTCTTCGGTTAATTTTGTTGAATCACAACCCAAAAAGCTTACCAACATGATTGTAAACATGTTATGATACTGTTTGGATCATGTTTGATCAAAATCAAAAATTTAAAATTAAAATGAAAATTGTGAGGTCTTGAATTGGTCAAAACGAACATACAGTGTTCTTGTTTTGATACCAATAAAGTATATATGATCTAAGAAAGCTATTTGATAGCTCATTTCACTTCAAAACAACCTTTAAATCCAAAATTTGATCACAAACTGTTTTGAACAAATTGATCATCATCTAGGTCAATCCATACCTTGAGATGATGATCAACATGTTATACAATCACACGTCAACAAAGACATCTTCTCCTTGTCATACATGGACATGCCAATTATTGATCCAAAAATCACATGACATCATACTCCTCTATACTCTGACGATAAGCCAATAAAATAAAAGCTTAGACGGTTGAAAGAGGAAGTCGTGAATAAAATATGAGAAGAAGTCCGAAAGCAACTCGAAGCCGAATTTCTCGAGGTAGTTCAATATCCTACCTGGATAGCCAATGTAGTCCCCGTTCTGAAGAAAGACAAAAACTACGTGTGTGTAAATTACCAAGATCTGAACAAGGCCAGACCTAAAGATCATTTCCCGCTATCACACATTGACATACTGGCGATCATGCTGCCGGTCATGAACGATTGTCATTTATGGACAAATTTTTAGGATACAACTAAATCCTGATATCCCTACAAGACAAGGAAAAGATCATGTTTATAACAGAAGTATGAATTTTCTGTTATAGGGTCATGTATTTCAGTCTTAAGAATGTGGGAGCCACCTATAAAAGGGCAGCCATCATGATCTTTCATGAAATGATCCACAACGAAGTGGAAGTATATGTCGACGACATTATTGTCAAATCGAAGGATAGAGAAGGACATGTCCTAAACCTCGAAAAATTCTTGAAATGAATAAGGAAATATCATCTACGACTCAACACGAAGAAAATGCAACTTCGGAGTCACAACTAGTAAGATGTTAGGCTTCTTAATCACAAAGAGGGGCATCACAATTGATTCCTCTAAGATTGAAGCAATCATGACTGTGCCAATCCCTCGAAACAGAAGAGAGATCCAAGTATTTTTGGGTAAAATCCATTACATTAGTCGATTCATCAATAAGCTTACTATGACATGCGATCCGCTATTTAAGTTATTGAAGAAAGACCAAAAGTTTTTATGGGATGAAGATTGTAAATTAGCCTTTCACAAAATCAAGGATTATTTAAAATCCCCTCCCATACTCATGCCACCCAAAGCTGGCATTCCTCTTATCCTATATTTTACTATAACATACACAACCATGGGAAGCATGTTGGCTCAAGAAAACGAGGACAAACTCGAAACGACTGTGTACTACATCAGTAAAAGGATGACTGGGTGTGAACTTAATTACACTCCAGTAGAGAAATTTTTTTGGACCTTAGAATGGGTCATCAAAAGGTTCAGACACTACAAACAAGCCCACCCCATCAGTTGGTATCAAGATTGGACCCGATCCATTTCTTATTCCAATGAACCCTTCTGTCACCAAGGTTAGCCAAATGGACGATGATGTTATCCAAATACAACATAGCCTACATGGTACAAAATTATATCAAAGGAAGCGTTGTTGCATACTTCACTACTGACCAACTTATCATTGTTGAGTCAGAAGACGAACTCAAATTTCTTGACGAGGGAATTATGAGTATATCATCAGACACATGGAAACTGATGTTTGATGGAGCTTAAAAAAGTAGGGTTAAAAAATTGGGATTTTGTTAGTAGACCCAAAAGGGACGTACAACCCAATATCCATAAAACTCGAATATTCCGTCACCAACAATGATGCCAAATATGAGGTATGCCTCTCGGGTCTCAAGTTGGCATATGAAAAAGGGGTTACGACTAGTAAGATGTTAGACTTCTTAATCACACAGAGGAGAATCGAAGCCAATCCCTCTAAGATTGAAGCAATCATGTCTATTCCGGTCCCTCAAAATGAAAGAGAAGTCTGATGATTTTTGGGTAAATCCAATACATTAGCCGATTCATTAATAAGCTTACTATGACACGTGATCTGCTGTTTAAGCTACTAAAGAAAGACCAAAAGTTTGTATGGAATGAATATTCTCAACTAGACTTTGACAGAATCAAAGATTATTTAAAATCCCCTCCTATACTCATACAACCTAGAGTTGGCCTTCCTCTTATCCTATATCTTACTATAACAGACACATCCATAGGAAGCCTGTTGGCTAAAAAGTGAGGACAAACTCGAAACGACTGTGTAATATATTAGTAAAAGGATTGACTGAGTGTGAACTTAATTAAACTTCAATTGAGAAAATCTATTGTGCCTTAGCATGGGTCACCAAAAGTTTGAGACACTACATGTAAGCACACCCCATCAGTTGGTATCAGGATTGGACCCAATGCACTTCTTGTTCTAACGAACCTTTTTGTCACCGAGGTTAGCCAAATGGATGATTATGTTATCCGAATACGACATAGCCTACGAGATACAAAATTCTATCAAAGGAAGTATTGTTGTAGACTTCCTTGCTGACCAACTTATCATTGTTGAGTTAAAAGACAAACTCGAATTCCCCGACGAGGGAATTATGAGTATAACATCAGACATATGGAAACTAATATTTGACGTAGCTTCTAGAAAACAGGATTACGGAATTGAGATTTTGTTAGTTGACCTGAATGAGACGTACTACCCAATATCCATAAAGCTCGAATATCCCGTCACCAACAACGATGCCGGATATGAGGCATGCCTCTCGGGTCTCATGTTGACATATGAAAAAGGGACAATTAAGCTAGAAGTCATTGATGACTCTAACTTGGTCATATTCCAAGCCAATGGCACGTGGCAAGTGAAAGGGGAAAACTTGAAACCCTACCACGTCCACTTGACCAGACTCATGAACAAATTTGATCAAATATCATTTGTTCATGCTCCAAGAAGCAAAAACCGCAGATGCTCTAGCTACTTTCGCAACCATGACTCAAATTTCTAATAGAATCAAAGTCAAACCTCAAAAATCCGACAAAAGCAATGACCTACTTTTGAATCAGGACCAGTCACTTCTTGTGAGAATGTTACTAAACCATGATACAATACTCTCTCGAAATACATTAAGTATGGAGAATACAATTCCCATTTACGAGCCAAAGAACGACAAACATTGCACCAATATTCCACCAATTACGCTTGGATTGCCAACAAACTTTACCGTCGATCTTTCGACGGTAAAAACATTCTTTGCATAGATAATCATAAATCCAAGAGGATCATGGAAGAAGTAAATGTAGGGACATGTGGACCTTACATGAATGAAATGATTTTAACCAAGAAAATACTTAGGCTAGTATATTATTGGCAAAACCTCGAACAAGAATGTGTGAGTTATGTAAGGAGCTATCATTAATGCCAAATGTATACTAACCTAAAGCATATGCCGGCCTCACTCCTTTACAACATGACATCCCCTTGGCCCTTTTCTACATAGGTCATCGACGTAATTAGGAAAATCTATCCTCACGTGTTAAATGGACACGAGTTCATACTCATCGCTATAGACTACTTCACCAAATAGGTTGAAGTAGCCTCTTACAAAGTCTTGAAATCATCTCAAGTGGCAAAGTTCATCCGAACTAACATCATTGCTAGATATGGAGTTCCTCACGCATTGATTTCAAATAATGGTCGACACTTCCAAGGAAAAATGTTTAAATTGCTCGACAAATTCAAGATCGAGCATAAAAAATCATCGCCCTATAGACCCCAATCCATTGGCGCGGTCGAAGCAACTAACAAAACGTGAATAGGATCATCAAGAAGATGACCAACACATATAAGGAGTGGCACGAGAAGCTTCCATATGCCTTATGAGGATATCGTACAACCGCTCAAACTTTGACGAACAAAACTCCCTACTCTTTGGTTTACAACATGGACACTATACAACCCATGAAAATCAAGATTCCAACTCTAAGAGTACTATTAGAAAGCCACGTCATAGAAGAAGACTAACTCAAGTCTCGATATGACCAATTAATGTTATTGGAGGACAAAAGGTTAAATGCTTTATACAAAACTCAAGCTTACCAAAAATACATGTCTAACACCTTCAATAGAAAGGTCAAACATAGAAAACTCAAAGAAGGTGATCTAGTTCTCAAACGAACCTGGGAACTCCTAGACCCTAGGGGAAAGTTTCGAACCAATGGGAATGACCCTTACTACTTAAAAAATCCTCTCTAGAGGAGATGTCATCCTACCTAACGTAAAAGGAGAAGAGTTTATTGCGCCAAGAATCTCGATGCGCTTAAAAGATATTTTGTATAATATCAAGCATGCACATAATGGGTTAAATCTCTCAAAAGAAGCTTATCTCAACATAATCCAACCCCAAATTTGTATCAACATGGACAAAGGACTAAAATCCAAACTACGGAGATCAGATTCTTCTCATGCAAAAACATAAACCGAGAAGATACGTAAGAAACCTGCATGTTTGCGAGCCCGGTCTCACATAAATAAAACTCCCCTGTCCATTCCTTAGAAAAATAAAATATTATGATAAATGAAGAAAACCTTGATCACATCCTAGAGCCGATGTTTCAGATTTTAGGCCATCCTAAGTAAAACCAAAATAATTAACCCCATGGCCAAAAATTTATTTAAAATAATTAATTATGATTAATTATTTTATTAATTAATTAAAAGTTAAGGACAAAATAAATTTTGGGATAAATGTTGTACCCATAATTTTAGAAAAATTAAGGGAAAAAAAGAAATAATTAAAATGAATTTTGTATCCAATTCATCTAAAGAGAATTATTTATTTGAATCCTAAAAATATACAAAAAAATAAAATAAATTGGGAAAATATTTTCCATATTTATTCTAATATTTTGTGTATTTTAAATGATCAAAATTAAGCCAAAATGGTGAAAAAAAATTAATTTTAAATAAACCCTTAAGGTTTTAAATAAAAACAAATATCAGTAATCTAGTGTAGTCAAAACTTAGAGGATTCACTGTAGAGGATTTGTTGCCATCGGATTAGCGCTTGATTTCATCCATCGCCTAGAAACGCTACACGTAGCCGATTGTAGCCGAGGAGACGCGCACTCGGGTCGTGGTAGATCGGGAGATGATCGTTAACTGGAAAACGGACTGCTCAAACGTTGACAAAACTCCAATGGAACGCTGAAGAGCGCTCAAAACGACGTCATTTTGAGTTCCACCTTCGTCTTCAATGCGACTGCCATCTAGATAAGCTTAAACAACCGTGGATGATTTTCCCTTTTTAGAACTTCCTTCACAGTCTACTATTTCGGCTCATATAAAGCCGGAAATGATTACCCTACGATGATGATCAAGTCTTCCTATCAAAATAGGGATGAATCATCCATATTTCGACGACTTCAACCAAGACTAGCAAAAAGCCATTAATGGCTTTTAGATGATTCAAGCCACTAGACACCTCCAATCGACTTAATATGAGTATATATACCCCCTAAGTAATTCTGAAGGTGGAGAATTCAATCTCCACCTTCAAATCGGATGATTTTAGAAAATTTGCAATTAAAGCTTATGGATTTTTCGAAAATTCCATTTGAGACCATAAAACTTGGATCTAGACGTCTCAACAAATTTTGTAAGGTCCAAGGAGTGTTCTTCAATTCTTGGTATGATTCCAATCATCCTCTAATTCATATTTATAGTTTGAATTTCAAATTTTTATATTTTAAATTACAAAAGCTTGTATGCTTGATGTTCATAGTGTTTTATGGATGAAAATCATTCATAGGATCATTTAGGAACTATCTGGATAGGATAGAATCGATCAATCAATCAAATAACCAAAACCCAATTTTGAATTAAAAAAAACTGATTTGCTATTCTTGTGTTAATTTTGTTTAATCACAGCCCAGAGAACTTCCCAACACGATTCTAAACATGTTGGGAAACTATTTGGATCATGTTTGATCCATCTCGATCATGTCTCATCAAAATCAAAAATTTAAAAATAAAATGAACAACCAATATTCTTATTTTGGTACCAATCAAATATATATTATATAAGGATGCTATTAGATAATTCATTTCACTTTAAAACAACTTTTAAATCAAAGTTCCAAAATTTGATCACAAACTATTTTGAACAAATCGATCATCATCTAGGTCGATCCATACATTGAGATGATGATCAACATATTCTTGGGAGCTTTGTGAAGCTACCCAAACTCTTCGATCATAGAATCAAAGATAAAAAATTTAAAAAATTGCATCTTTGTGTTTTGAAGGACTAAGGCTTATTAGGCTAGGACCGACTTAGGACTCTGGTCTAGGCCTGTTTGGTTCCACTTTTAAAAATTCAAAATTATTTTTATAATTTTGAGACTTAAAATTAGTTTTTAAAAATCTCGAAAAATTAGAAAATGCATTTTAAATATTTTTGGTATATTTCCATAAAATATTTCAACGAGGCTTGTTTGGTGTTTATGTCTAAACCTTAATGACTTTCAAAATGACTAATATTCTTCAAGTATTTTCTCCCTAGTTATCATCTATAACATGTACCATTATTTAAATATTGATATTTTAATACTTTAAATAACGCTAAACCTAAAAGCATGACTAGGACCGGAAGAATAAACGGTTAAAACTCAAATCGTTATACAATAAGTTTTCAAAAGCCAACTTTATAAGTAGATACCATTTTTAAAACGGTTATAGAGGATGAATAGATAAAACTCTTTCCCGAGTATCACCAAACTACGAATTGAAAGAAAACTCTGGTCAATACGTTTGTATACGTATGCCAACTTTTATTAATTTTCACAAAAATCAATGGCGACTCTATTTCAAACTAAATTATCTTTTAAATTTATAGAATTATTTCTCAATCTTCCTTGGAAGGAAATACCAAAAGTCTTTAGCAAATCAATTAGTCTAATTGATTTCTAATTGACCGAGAATGGAATATTAATCAATAGAAAATCAATTATACTAATTGATTTTCTAATTGATTAAAGATTCGTATCTAATGACAAATCAATTACAATTCATATGATTTTATTTGATTCACTATTTAAATAATTTTCTTTCCTGCAAATATAATTTTTACTATTTAAGCACTAGACTTCTTATGTAATAAATACAAGCAATAAAATTCTCTACAAACTTTCTCTCTTAAATCTCTACATGTTATTACAGCAGGTTCTTTCATCTTGAAGAAACCTGTTTACAATTTTCCGCTGCCTCCTCCAATGGTGGAAATAACCATTGGAGGAGAACTCAAATGATTATATTATCTCATACTCCCTAAGTATATTTTATCTTTATTTTATCACCTACTATGTTAAACAAGTGGGATATTATTTTAAAATTTTACTTTATATCCCGGCCTAATATGTATGTATTCGTGTCTCGACCGATTTATGTCCAATTTTTTTTTTATCATTTTTCATCAACATTCAGCTACACTCCGGCAATTCAAACGTCACTCGCTGTCATCAACATCCAGCGAGACTCCAACGATTCAAACCGTCACTCGCTATCATCAACATCCAACGACACTCTAGAAATTCAAACTGTCACTCGCTATCATCAACATCCAACGACACTCTAGAAATTCAAACTGTTACTCGTTGTCATCAACATTCAGCGACACTTTGGCAATTCAAACCGTCACTCACTATCATCACATCCAACGACACTCCGACAATTCAAACGTCACTCGCTATCATAAACTTCCAGCGACACTCCGACGATTCAAACTGTCACTCACTGTCATCAACATCCAACGTCACTCGCTATCATCAACATCCAACAACACTTCGACGATTCAAACTGTCACTCACTATCATCAACATCTACCGACACTCTAACGATTCAAACTGTCACTCGCTGTCATCAACATCCAACGATAATCCGACGATTCAAACCGTCACTCGCTATCATCAACATCCATCGACACTTCGAAGATTCAAACTGTCACTCGCTCTCATCAACATCCAACGACACTCTGACAATTCAAATCGTCACTCACTATCATCAACATCTAGCGACACTCCGATAATTCAAACCATCACTCGCTATCATCAACATCCAGCGATACTCCAGCGATTTAAACCGTCACTTGTTGTCATCAACATTCAGCGACACTCCGACAATTCAAACATCACTCGCTGTCGTCAACATCTAGCGACACTCAGACAATTCAAACATCACTCACTGTTAGTAACATCTCATCCCCTCGACAACATCCTCTCCGTTCTCATAGCTGTCCAAGGCTCTTCCTCTTAGGTGGATAACATTACCATCAAAGCTCTTCCTAAATCGATTTGAGAAGTATGTGGCAAGTTGGACAATCTCAACATCTATTACCCAACTTAAGAGGGAGTGTATATTTATCTCTCAATCTTCCTTGGAAGGAAATACTAAAAGTCAGTAACAAATCAACTAGTCTAATTGATTTGCTAATTGACCGAGAATGGAATATTAATCAATAGCAAATCAATTAGATTAATTGATTTGCTAGTTGATTGAAGATCTGATGCTGATTGACATGTCAATTACAATTCATATGAATTTATTTGATTAACTATTTAAATCACTTCCTTTCCTGCAAATATAATTTTCACTATTTAAGCACTAGACTTCTTATGTCATAAACACAACTAATAAACAAGCAATAAAATTCACTACAAATTTTCTCTCTTAAATTTCTACAAAATTAAATATGTTTAATTAATTTAAACTAAAGGATTTTCTATAAAAATCAAACTGTGATTTGATTACAATAAATCCCTGGAATATTTAAAATTGAACCCCGAAATTAATTATTTTTATTTAGTTTCAAAAAACTATCAAGAATCAGCAACATCTTTAAAAAAATAATGTTTTATTTAAAATAGAAAATTCATGATACGCAAACCGATGTTGAATTTCTCGAACCTTGACCTTTTCCACACAAACCAAGGTTTTTTTTCCTAGGGTCATAGGGAGCAAACATCCCGAAATGTTCTGAAAATGTTTTAGTTCATGACATAAACATTCTTAAGGTGTTCATATTCAGGACCCGAAAGTGTTCACTTTCTGGACGTTCTTCTCCCGAAATTGTTCATTTTTGAGACATTTTCTTCCAAAAGTGAACACTTTTAGGACGTTTTCTCCCAAAAGTGAACACTTTTTTTGGATGTTCTTCTCTCAGAAATAAACACTCTCGGGACGTTTTCCCAAAAGTGTTCACTTTTGGGACATTTTCTCTAAAAAGTGAATACTTTGAGGACATTTTCTATCAAAAATGAACATTTTCTGGACGATTTTGTCCTGAATATGCACATTTTTCGGATGTTTATATCCTAAATATACATATTTTCGGGACGTTTTATCCTAAAATTATTAGTGTTCGGGACGTTTATGTTCCAAACAATTGTTCAAATTTACATATTTTTCAGTTACACTTATTTTCAGTTCAAAATGACCAATTTGAAATGATCTTTTGCAAAAGTTAAATTCCCAATGTTGGAATGACGTTTTCCTCCGAAGAAGAAGTTTGTGATTTCTACACATCATATACCCACTCAACTAGATTCGGCGTCATCAAGTTAGGGACCAAAAATATAGGTGGTAAGTAGAAATACTTCAGCATTGGTTGTTCCATGAGTTGTATGAAAGAATTGAGGGCTAAATCTAAGTTTCAACCTAGACCTACAACTAAGACAAACTATAAAGTTAAGATTAATGTAGTTGTTTGGAATGAAGGAGAATATGAGATAACTAGTTTATGTTTGAGTGCAACCATACATTAAGACCTAAAAGATACGCCATATTAGATCCTATAAAGTAATAGACAAAAATACAAAGAGGAGATTGAATACAAATGATGAAGCTGGAATAACTATGGCCAAAACATATCAATCCCTTGTAGTGGGTGCTAGAGGGTATGATAACATGTCTTTTGATAAAAATCATGTATAAATTACATTACAGAAGTACGAAGGTTGAGGTTAAGTAGCGGGAATGCTGAAACACTCACTAATTATTTTTTAGAATGCAAATTAGGAACTCTTACTTTTTCTACTTAATTGATTTAGACAAGAATCTCGATTTAAAAACGTGTTTTGGAAATATGGAAGGTGTAAGGCTGTATATGAGTATTTCTTTGATGTTATCACTTTCTATACAACCTATTTGACAAATTGATATGACATTCCCTTTGCTCCATTTGTCAGGGTCAATCATCATGGTGAATCTATTTTACTTAGATGTGGTTTATTGTGAAGTGAAGATTCACAGTCTTTCACTTAGTTGTTCACAACTTGGTTGGAATGTATGATTGATCGATCTCTAAATTCCATCATCACACACTAATGTTGATCCATGTCAATTGCAATTGAGAAGGTATTTACTAAAGCTCATCATTGTTTTTGTTTGTGGCATATCATGAAGAAACATCCAACAAAATTTAGAAGTCATGCTGAATACAAACTCATAAAGAAAAAGCTGAAAAATATTGTATACAACTCCATTACTATTGAACAATGCAAAGAGATTTGATGAAACTATTAGATGATTATCAGTTAGAAGATAATGATTGGTTGCATTCTTCATTTTTGGAAAGATTTAAATGGATACCTGTTTATGTGAAAGGGTAATTTTGGGCAGAGAATGTCCACATCTCAAAAGAGTGAAAGTATGAAAGCCTTCTTTGATGACTACGTGTAGTTCAAAATATCCCTAAAAAAATTCGTTGAGCAATATGATAGGGCTATGTTGAGGAATATTGACAAAGAAAAGAAACTAAATTTTCAATCGTTTATATCTATCATACCAAATTGTCAGTGGTTATGACTTTTAAAGGAAATTCCAAACCTTCTATACTCAACATATATTTAAGGTGTTCCAACAAGAAGTAAGAGGGATGTTGTTCTGCGACATCTCAATATTTGAAGAGGAAAGAACAAATATAATATTTGAAGTTGATGAACACATTTTGGGGGTTAATGGAGAACATTTAAGAGATATTTCTTACAAAGTGCGCTATACCGAACTGACTGCAATGTTAAATGTCAATGTTGAATGTTTGAGTTCAAATGTATTTTGTGTAGGCATATCATGGCTGTGTTGACAAAAATGAGGGTGAATGAGGTACTAATGTGTTATATCATGGAACAATAGCATAAAGATATTAACGATTCAGATATGCCCGTGGAAAAAAAACTTTACAACAGTCTAACCCTATTAATGTAAGAGGTTCAACACCTTAGAGAAAAATCTAAAGAAAAATGTTCTTTTTTGCTCAACAGCATAAAACCCACCAAGGAACATTTTATGTCTATGGAACATTATCATGGGGACAAAGGCACAAAATCATCTCTATACAAAGGCTGAGAAGCATCTCCAAATAAAGGCACATAAGTATCTTTATTAACATTATTTTTGATACACTCCCTATGAAAATAAGGGATCGAGGTCGACCTCCGACTAAGCAGAAACAATCTTTCATTAAGAAATTTGTGAGAAAGTCATCCTCGAGATCACGAAAGATGGTTTGACTAACTACATTATTTTTGGTCTTAATTAATTACCATATTATTAATGTTTTGTAATTGTTTTTTGTTTCAATCTATTACAACTTCAATTTCAACTCCATTATCAGCTCAACAACATCCAAATTTGAGTATGCATGACACTTCATTCGTGTTTCTCTTGTCATCCTAACTTTCGCAGGTAAGATTGACAACAGACGTGAATGCCTACTACTCCACCATTGACGACACAAAAGAATAACTATGTTAATTTTTTAACTTGTAAACACGTTGTAACTTGATTATTAACATAGTTAATTTTGTAACTTGTAAACATGTTGTAACTTGATTATTAAAATAGTTAATTATGTTAATTTTGTGTAACTGAGAAAATTATTAACATATTTGAACTATTGTTCGGGGCATAAAAAACTCAAAAATGTGTATATTCGGGACATAAACGTCCCAAAAGTGTTCATATTTGAGAAAAAATGCCCTAAAAGTGTTCATATTTGGGATAAAATGGCTTGAAAATTTTTATTTGGTATAAATTCAGTCCCAAACGCTAATCCTCCAATTATTTCTCTCTCTCAACTCTCTCTTGTGAAAATCTTCTCCCAACTCAAAACCTTAACTCATGATATGTTTTACAGATATAGTTATACAAAACATTTATTTTGCAAAAAAATCACCAAAACCCAATGCATTGAACAAATCTCCCGTTGAGCCCGAAAGGTACCGATTTGTTTGCTAGAAACTTATTTTCAAGAATTCATTTTGAAAAGTTGATGCAAATTTGGTAACGTTGTAATGGAATCTGATGTGGAATCCTTCTCGTATGAACTAGACCACAATAACTTTTCGAGAAGAAACTTGATGATGTAGGAGATTTTTGTTGGGAGATGGTGCAAATATGAAAATCTTCATAGAAATATTGATATTTTGTTCCAATGTTTGGTGAGCTTGTGAGAATGTGCATATTCAGGAGAAAACTTCCTGAAAAGTCCCAAACATGCACATTTTCAAGAGAAAACGTCCCGAAAATATTCATATTTGAAAGAAAACATCCCAAAATGTCCCAAACATGCATATTGTCGGGAGAAAATGTCCTGAAATGTACAAGTTTGGGACATAAACGTCATGAAAATGTGCATATTCAGGACATAAATGTCCTGAATTTGAACACTTTTGGGACATAAACGTCCCAAAAGTATTTATATTCGGGAGAAAATGTCCCGAAATGTCCCAAACATGCACATTTTCGGGAGAAAACGTCCCGAAATTTTGCAAGTTCAGGACATAAACATCGCAAAAATGTGCATATTCAGAACATAAATGTCCTAAATTTGAACACTTTCGGGACATAAATGTCCCTAATTTGAACACTTTTGGGGGAAAATGTCACGAATTTGAACACTTTTGGAACATAAATGTCCCAAAAGTATTAATATTATGGAAAAAACAATCCGAAATGTCCCAAATATGCACATTTTTGGGAGAAAACGTCTTAAAAATGTTTAATTTTGAGACATAAACGTCTCGAAAATGTGCATATTCGGGACATTAACGTCCCGAATTTGAACCCTTTTAGGACGTTTTCTTCCGAATATTAATAACTTCGGGATGTTTATGTCCCGAACTTGCATATTTTCGGGATGTTTTTCTCCTGAACTGCACATTTTCAGGAGAATAAAAAGTTCAAATGTATATTTTTGTCATATTTTTTCACATACACTTATTTTTAAATTCAAAGGGAAAAATAAAAGAAAAATTATATTATTATTTGTTTTAAATACAGACGTGGGGAGACGTGGTAGACAACGTGTGATTTGTGGTTTTGCTTTGTGGTTTTGCTTTGGCTGTCCCTTCGCTACCTCTATTATTTTTCATATTTTATATTATTAAGTGATAAAAAATATATAAAAATATACATGTATATATATATATATATATAATATAGTGCGGGGTAAGAAATTTGGGAACGAAAACAAGGTTGTGTAGGAGAGATAAATAAAAAAATATATGGCACAAAATTTCCCAAACATGGTCATTTTCCCCAAAAAAAATAAATAAAATTTTCTCTCTCCTGCATATGCGCACAAAAATCTCCTGAACATGGTCATTTTCCCTAACGCTTAGATCGCTAACATGCTTTATCGTCGATCTTTTGATGGTCTTCACATGATCTGCATTGATAAACCGGAATCCATGAGGATCATGGAAGAAGTACATGTAGGGACATGCGACCCACATATGAATATAATGGCTTTATCTATGAAAATACTCCGTTTAGGATATTATTGGAAAAACCTCAAACAAGAATGTGTGAGTAATGTAAAAAGCTATCATCATTGCAAAATCAATGTTAACCTAAAGCATACACCGACCTCGCTTCTCTATAATATGACATCCCCTTGGGCCTTTTTTCTACATAGGGCATCAATGTCATTGAGAAAAACTATCCCCACACGTCAACTGGACACGAGAGTTCATACTCGTCGCTATAGAATACTTCACCAAATAGGTTGAAGCAGCCTTTTATAAGGTCTTAAAATCATTCCAAGTGGAAAAGTTCATCCGAACTAGCATCATCACTAGATATGCATTTATTCATGCCCTTATTTCTGACAATGGTCGACACTTCCAAGAAAAAGTGTTGCAATTGCTCATCGAGTTTAAGATCGAGCATCACAAATCATCGCCCTATAGACCCCAAACCAATGGTGCGGTTGAAGCGATAAAAAATGTGATTATGATCATTAAGAAGATGACCAACATGTATAAGGACTGATATGAGAAGTTGTCATACACCTTATGGGGATATCGTATGACCACTCGAACTTCGACGGATGAAACCACATACTCCCTAGTTTACATAATGGATGTCATACAACATATCGAAATCGAGATTCCAACCTTATGAATACTCTTAGAAAGCCATGTTATCGAAGAAGACTAACTCAAATCATGACAAGACCAACTAACGTTAATAAAAGACAAGAGGTTAAACGTTATATGTAAAACCCAAGCCACCAAAATTGCATGTCAGATACCTTCAATATAAAGGAAAAACCTAGAAACCTCAAAGAAGGTGATCTAGTTCTAAAACAAACTCTAGAACTCTTAGTCCTTAGGGAAAATTTCAACACCAATAGGATTGACCCTTCCTAGTTAAGAAAATCCTCCTTAGAGGAGCTATCCGCCTATCTAACATAGAAGGAAAAGAGTTCATTGTACCAAGAAATCTCGATGCGCTTTAAATATATTTTGTATAATCGCAGAACAATTTAAAGCTCGACCTTGAAAGAAGCTTATTTCAATATAATCCAATCTGATGTTTTGTATAACTTATAACATGGAAAAATGACTAATGTCTGAACTACGGAGACCTAATTCTTCTCAACGCAGAAAATAAAGGAGAGAATATACATATGAAACCTACATGTTAACGAGCCTGAACATACATAAATAAATAAAACTCCCTAGCATCCTTAAGAGAAAGAAAAAATTTTGAGAAAGGAAGAAAACATCGATTTCATCCTAAATCTGATATGACGGATTTTAGGAAACAAGTAGGGGCAAATATAAGAACATTGCTTCTATTCAAGTGATCTTCTTAGAAATAAACCGAGGATTTCACAATGACTCCAATTCAAAAGATATCAGTCATAAGCTCTTTTTCGTTTGTAAGCGATTATTTGAAGAGTAACCCTCCATATAAGGTTTTGAAGAAAAAGAATCGGAATAAACCCAATAAAAGTAACGAATAAAGCCATAAATTGAGAAAGGACACCTTGTCGTTACTTTTTTTAAAGAGAGGGAGATTTGAAAATCAATGCTTTGGAAAGGTAAAACCACAAAAATGAAAATTCTAATGAGAGAATGAGAACAAACACCGAAAATTTCTAACAAAAAATTGAAAAATATTTTTGTGTTGGTTGAGGTATTGAACTCACAATCCATGCTCAATTAGTCTCTAGTCATAATTACTACGACATGAGAAAAATGTACCTATTCTATTAGATATACCCCGTAAATGAGAAAAAAAATGGCTCTAGTGGTTGAGGTATTGAAATCACCACTCGTTTCTTACTTAGACTCTATTTTTGATTGCTACGGAGAGGACAAGAATGTATCGATTCTACCAGATATACCCGCGAGTCAACAAAAGAAAAAAAATGGCAAATGAAAACCCAAAGCAGAAGTCGATAGACCTCTCTAAAAGATATTTTTACGAAGAGTTGGTCTTTATAGAAATGTGGTTCAAGGTCGAGCAACCAAAAATAGTTGCACACTTATCAAAACATTGAAATTTTGAATATCTTCTTCGAGGGTTATGATTTTGGATAATCGTTTATACACGAGATCAAATTTATAACTGATATCTCAAAAGGTTGGGAAAAAGAATTCTTATTCCTTGATGAAATAAAAATCATCACAAAGAATGGAAAATGTGTTTAATGCCTAACTCCGAAAAAATTTCGAATCTGAAAATGTAATGATTCATTTTGAAAGATTAAAGTCCATTCAAATCTCGAAAAAAGAGGGAGAAAAACAAGGATAGGAACATGGGGAACAAAAATATGTTTCCTTATCCAAAAACATGAGTAATCTATCCATAAATAAAGCTTGAAACCATCGACTGACAAATTTCAACTAGTTGTGAATGACACTTCGAAAAAGAAAGGGAAATAAGGATTTTGTTGAAATATTCCTTTAGGGCATATAGCCAAGACTGATACTGCAAAAACAAAATAAGTAAAATTGATTGAGCCTTCAAAATCCTATTTGTTGATAGGTACGTGAGATCGTTTGTACACGATCCCGTTTAAACCCTAATTGTAGTTAGGTACCCAAAACCCTATATGTTGATAGGTACGTGAGATCGTTCATACACAATCCCGTTTAAACCCTAATTGTAGTTAGGTATCTAAACCATAATTGTCGATATGTAAGTGAGATTGTTTGTACATGATCCTGTTTAAACCCAAATTGTAGTTAGGTATTTAAACCCCATCTTTCGATAGGTACGTGAGATCGTATGATCCCATTTAAATCCTAATTTTAGGTAGGTATCTAAACCTTATCTATCGATAGGTGGTAGTTATTGTTTGTACACGATTCTGCTAAAAACCCTAGTAGTCATTATGTACTCAAACCTTAATTGTAGTTTGGTATCTAAACCTACATGTGGATAGGTGCGAGAAATCATGTATACACGATTCTGCTAAAAACCTTTGCTATCATTAAGTACTCAAATCTTAATTGTAGTTAGGTATCTAAACCATATCTGTTGATATGCATGAGATTGTTTGTACATGATCCCATATAAATCCTAACTGTAGTTAGGAATCTAAACCTTATCTGTCGATATGTATGTGAGATCGTCCGTACACGATCACATTTAAATCCTAATTGTAGTTAGGCATCTAAAACCCTATATGTTGATAGGTGTGCTATTCATTTGTACATGATTCTATCTAAAAACCATATATGTTGATAGATCGACACATCATTTGTATATGATTCTTTCTAAAATCCTATCTATTGATATGTGCATTCATCGTTCATACACAATTTTATCTGAAAACCCTATCTGTTGATAGATTGAGACATCATTTATATACGATTCCATCTAAAACCCTATATGTTGATAGGTGCACTAATCATTTGTACATGATTCCGTCTGAAAACCCTATTTGTTGATAGGTCGAGATATCATTTATATATGATTCCGTCTAAAACTATATCTGTTGATAGGTGTGTTAATCGTTCGTACACGTTTTTGTCTGAAAACCCTATCTATTGATAGGTCGAGACATCATTTGTATATGATTCCATCTAATACTCTATCTATTGATAGGTGCGTTAATCGTTCATACACGATTCCGTCTGAAAACCCTACTTGTCAATAGGTTGAGACATCATTTGTATATGGTTCCATTAGAAACCATATCTGTTGATAGGCACACTAATCGTTCATACCCGATTCCCTTTGTAAACTCTATTTGTTGATAGGTCGAGATATCATTTATATATGGTTCCGTTAGAAACTCCACCTATTGATAGGTGCTAATCGTTCATATACGATTCCGTCTGAAAACTCTATCTGTCAATAGGTCGAGACATCATTCGTAAACAATTTAGGAGTACGCGAGAACATGTAGACTAAATGATCGAAATGCACAAAAGATGGAGCCCTAGTACTAGAACGTTTCACATATGCAACAAATATATGAGTCCAACAATTGAGGAATTAGAGTAATCAAACCCCCCAATGGTGTTAAAGCCTCACTAAGAATAAATCTCTTTTAAGAAGTTTATGAGACAATATTTTTTTATGACAAAGCTAGTGTAGACGTAATTCTCAAGAACAATTACACCAACTTTTAGAAGTGAGACAACCTTATAATTCGAAACAATGACATTTCGAATGGTTAGAACGTCTATGTGATAGTAATGAATATTCTCATCGCTCATTACTTGTTGGCTACTAGCGACGACAAGCCCGCTTACAAGATATTCGAGGTTTCTCATACCCTTTTTGGAGTAAACTATGACATCTTAGGTTTAATGATCGCAAAAATACTAATGGACCTCAATAAACCATTTCAAGGCACGATGTCTAGGCAAGGATCACTATAGTTTTGTGCATTTGGCTCCTCGAGAAGGTTAAATTTATAGCCTCTGTTCCTACCACCTCCATATTTAGCTCGGATCTCTAGAGAACACATCTCGAACCCGCTAAGAAGGTGGAGAAGTGGAGATTGAAGATAACATGCCCATCATAAGCTTGTTGCCTTGGTATAAAATCCACAAGATGATCCAATCGATGAAAAAACAACCTATGGTCGTGTTGTGCAGATTAAAGCGAACAATATCATACTTCACCATGCCTCTCTTTAGGAAATTCGGGCTTGGTGAAAGTGAGCATATCGAAGGGACATTATCAACCATGGATGGTCCTATCCAGTAAAAAATGTATCTAGCTTACTTCTAAAAGCTTAACGAAGAAACATAACACAATATCCCTCAAAAGAAAGTAGACTAAATTGCGGATGCCTTGAAGCAAACTGAAAAGGAAACCAATTGTAAGAGACTCCATGGAGAGAGGGTTGAGAAGAGGAGGAAGACTTAAATTATATTTCCCTTCTATACTTTTCTTTTCATGTAATTTCCTTTCTTTTATCATGAACTCGTGAGTGACTTTGTGTAACAAGAGGATGATGGGTGCATGTGTTTGTGAGTTTAGATTTTATCCACATACTCTAGGAAATTGAATAAAATAACTCATTCAGTTATACTAATATTCTCTACATACTTATCTCTTAAGAATAAATAATGAGCGTCTACATTTTCAATATTAGGATATATGTGCATACAAGTAAGGTATCACTTATTTTCTCTTATGGAGGCTTCGAACTTATCTCACTCTCTTTAACACAGAACTAACATCACAATGGGGTTACAAAAAAGCAATATTTGACACAAAGAAGTGTAATCCTACTCCTAGTCATAAACCGATTGGGTTTATAACCATCGAGACTGAAGCGATGACTAGTAAGGCCGATCTGAAGGCCCTCGAAAAAAACCCAACTTCATGATTCAATTTGAATCCATGGTACCCCTTTGGATAAACAACCACACACTACTCATCCACATACTTCTGACAATGTTCACCTCTATTCCCAACCCATCAAGCCACTAATGACGAAGGAGTCTAAGCTAAAGATTGGGTTATATCCGATGAAGAAGCCTAGGAGGAATTATATAGACAATTGGACTGGATCAATTAACTTAGAAAAGACAAAGAGGCGATAGCAGAGCATGACACTAAGGTCAAAGAAGCCAATAGGATAACGAAGGAAATAGTAAAAATTAGGAAGAAATTGTTTAGGTCCGTTGAAGGATAAGTCGGTTCAGATAAGGTTCTTGATCATGTGGAGGAAATGAATCAAATGAGGGAGATGAAAAACCAAATTATGATAAAGCTAAGTAAACCAACTATGAAGAGTACATCTAGAGCTATAGAAACACGAAGACACAACTTAGAAGTAGCTAAGAACACTTTTATACCTCATGGACTGAAATTGCACAATCTGCCTAAGTACTCAAAAAAAAGGACCCATCAGTCTTCATGAATAAGTATATTATGATTTTGATGCCATACAAGTTGGTTGAGGTCACGATGACTCAGATATTCCCTAAGTACTTGGCAGATACAACTCTAGAAGGACACATGTGTCAGAATATCGCCCAATACCAAACTATGAAGGAATTGACCAATGTATTTAATACTCGATTTACTATGTTCTTAAAGGTCATAAAGTATGAGAGAAAACTACATCAGATTTGGCAAGGCCCAAATGAGACCTTTGAAAGCTACACAAACAAATGGAATGAAGTGGCATCTGAAATCGATGAATTACTTTGTGAACAAAAAATAATTGATAGGATATACGTCAATATGAACGTATAATACATGAAGAAGCTGTTAGGGCCAAAGTATCGTTACTTGGAAGATCTTACTAGTGAAGGATATGGATATGATGTTTCCTTTAGGAAAGAACCGTAAGAAGTTAAGAAATCGTTTCAGGTTGTTTCTAGATTTAACAATAAGAAGTAAGAGTTTATTCATGTCGTGATTGTTTAGGAAGAGATGAATAATGGGTCAGAACATTCACCAAGGCAATTCATCTTGCCAAAGCAAATCCCACAACAACAGAAGAGGAACGCCATTATCGCCAAGCCTCAAAGAGTTTTCAATGATCTAAGGATGTCAGCCTTTAAGGCCCTATAAGTGTTGTTAACGAGGAAAATTGATCCAGTTGTTGACACCAAAACCTAGAATAGAAATAAAAGGGATGTTTGTAAACAAGTGGTGTCAATACCATCAATCTAAGGGATACTCCATAGATTTTTACATTCCTTTAAAGTATAAGATTCAAGATCTAATAGATACCAAAGTCATTCATTTACAAAAATCCAAGGCTAACCGCTGCCAACACACAATGTCAACCTTGTTGAGATAGATGAACAAATGAACCAAATGTTTGATGTGGTTGAAGAATTCAATCCGAAGAATTGGTGGGAAACATAACTGATTCAAGAAAATACAGATGTCCAGGCTAGCACATAATTCTCAAATGATTGGTGGTCTTAAGGCACTAAAGTCGAAAACAAAGTCGAAAATGTTGTAGACTTAAACAGTTGATGGAATGTGAACGAAGAGGTGGAGATTCATACGACTCGAAAATGAATCGGGGTATTCATGAAGAAAAGGATGTATGGACAGACTATAATCCAATATCTCTTAAGAGACCTACAAAAGTTGATAAAGACAAGAGTAATAATGTTGAGATGCCTAAATGTCGGGGATATCCTACTAACTCAGCTAAAGAGGACGAAGGCAAACATATTTATTTTGGAATTACTTATGTATTCCATCTAGCATCGTCAAATTATGTTGAGTGAATTGTGCCAAGCCAGTATCTTTGTGAACACGTTTCTAGAGTAGTTAGTGAGCATGGTATGCGAAATGACGCCAGGACCGAAGGTAGCATTCAATGATTCAGATTTACCTCAATTCGATACAAAAACCCTTGTACATATCTGTCAGTATGTAAGGTGTACGGATTTTATTTTGCACACACCTGTCTTTTGTTTCAAATCTCTCCAACGTCCCATAAATTGTTTTTTCCTTACGTGGGATTTTCTCTCTTCTTATATGTCTACCAATTTTAGAGTATGCCTATCGTCTTTTATTTCAGGACATGGAGGATATAATATAAGATATATTTATCCATTTGAATACACCATCTTTAAACGCATTTTGTGCGATTGAAATTGTTCAGTTGCATAACTTTCCTATCCTTTTGAGTGCTCCACCCTTAAAATGGACGCATCGAAGGACTTAAATGGTAAACACGACCTGTGCACTCTTTAGTAAAAGTTTTTTTCTACAAAAGTTATGCTATAGAATCCTATGGATTACCTACCTCTTTAATATCACAAAAATTAGATATGAAAACTATCCATATAGGATGTTGTCCTACCTGTTTAAGATGATGAATCAAAGTAGAGATCTATATCATAGATTTCTCTTGATTGGCCCGTACAGGTTCCATATTTGTATGTGTACAAAACTTAGTAATCCTATTGACTTTAAGAGTCTCCAATTTAGTTTATTTCAAAAAGAAACTAAAGGAAAGAAAATAGAGTATTCACTAATTAAGGGTACGGTGCTTGGTTATGCGTGCCCGCAACAACTATGTCTTATACGCTTATCTTGTGGGATAGTCTTTACACGAATGTATTTGGCCATTTGTTTGTGAATGTACGTTACAAATTTGCATTATGAATTTAAATTTATTTTACTTTTGTATGCCCTAACTTTGTCTCCAATCTAGAAGGAGTAATCCTAGCTCTAATTAGTAACTAATAAAGGTTAGCATCAAGCCATTATAATTTTCATGATTTCTATTTATCGTGTCTTGAGTCTATTTAAAATGATATCCTATGCTTAGTTCATAGATAATTATGGACTCTTGTTAGGTTTTCCTAGACTAAAGAAAATGAAATGGAACCTTAAATGCACTACTTGGGCACACATGTGAACCATAATGTGAACTCTCACTTTGCCAATTTTCTTGAAAGTTTGCCTGCTGATCTGAACGTGAATCCTTGTACGAAAAGAACTTCACTAGTATACTGCGATTTGGATTAAGGAACGAATAGGGGAATTGGATCCCCAAAGTATGCAACAATTGAAATCGAAAATTTTCCTAAAAGAGTTGAAAATTTCGAGAGTTCTTATTCATGTCAAACTTATTAGAAACACTACACATTTGATTTTAGAACTTTTAGGGGTTACAAGACACCCGCGTTATGACTTTGTTAAAAATGAGCGTTATGTCGAAAGTATTCAAAATATTATTAAAATTTCTAGGATTGTCAAAAATAATTTTATGAACCTACTACAAAAATTTCATAATTTTCTAGGTTATGGAGCTCTAGATATGAGCGTTTCAAAATAAGCTGATAGGATCGGGATCGCCGATAGGGGACCGGGGTCTGACTAAACAAGAACGCTTACACACTCACAACGGTTGATACTAATCTGGTTAGAGATTAATACCGGTCTCAACACCACACAAACTGTCATAAACTCTTGAACCGGGTTCAAGTGCGGAAGTAGTTTGTTTCATCTTGAAGCAACACACACAACTTGGACAACAATAGGAAAGAGTGAAATGGAGAAGGATCGGTTTGGAATAAAGAGAAGTCGGTTCGGATGATGAAATGACCAGAAATGAGGAAAGAACACAACACAAGGATTTTATGGATGTTCGGAGACAAAGCTCATACGTCACCCCTTCTTCTCAAACGTTCAAAAGGATATTCACTAGGAATATTCAATAATACAATCTGTCAAATGATCAAAGCTTATTTACTGCTTGATATTGACTTACAACTCTTCACACAAAATAAGAATTGTAATACACTAGACAGTATGTAAATACAAAGAACACTTAACACTTCTGAAAGAATGAATCAATTGGTTTCTCACTTGATAGCTCTATAACTTGATTTGAAAAATTGTTGTTGCTGCTTTCTTCAGCTTCTCCTTTTATAGTAGAAATATGACAACGGTCATATTTCTCTCTCTAATTTGTTGGTCAAAAGGAGCAGCCTTGCATTAAATGCGGTTGATGCTTCCCAAGGCATAAGGCAGCCGGCCTGATTTGTCTTTACTTGACTTTATCATTCTGACGGTTTTGACAATTACCTGCTCCTAGGGAGTTGCTTTTGGACTTATACCAAAATGGGTAACTGCACACTTCACAGTCTTCTGTTGCCTGCAGTCTATTCAACAGACTTATATCAAAATGGCAATGGCACAGTCTGAACCTTTGCGATCTTCCTTTTGCACGAGGAGTGATAGGAGGAGGGAATTTGAGGAAGAGAATGGGGGAGGGAATGATGTGTCACTACATCACTGATTGGAAAAAGGATAAAAGGTGAGGAGAGAGAGAAAAGAGAGAATTTTTGTTATTTTTTGGCTAATCAAATTGCGCCACATCATTCCCTCTCCCATTTCCTCCCTCAAATTCCCTCTCCCAATCATTTTTCCTTCTGCACATTCCCAAAGAGATCTGTTTGCACCAAAATGTCAACTGTCAACATTTCCATATCTTTAATTTTGTCTTTGAATAATCTACCCATTGGAAATGTACGTTGACTTAGGATTTTTAGGAAGTTGAACCAACCGGACATCATCGGTTGACTAGTCCTACCGAAGAGTAGCGACCGTTCAAAGGAAAGGATTCACCGATCTTGAAGTTGAGCCGAGCCGGTCTTCTAAGGAGATCGGTCAACAGTTTGTGCCGCTTCAGAGGAATCAGTTTAACCGACCAATTGAAAATATGACCGCTCCTTATTTTTCCTGCACAAAAGGTTGAATTTGACCAAGTTCTTTAGATAGTTAATTACTTATTAATGAACTATCTAATTTATCTAACATAAGCCGTTTCTCAAACGAGCCCCAAAAATTATGGGAAATTTTATATTGTTGAAAATATTTTTTTTTGACCATTCTTGAATTTTTAGAATTTATATAAATCACATAGAGGCTCCAATTGAAAAAACAAGATTATTTGGTATAAAAAGAACCAAACAAGCCTTAAAGAATTTCCAAAAAGTTTGAAATTGAAACTTTATATCCAAAATTAGACACGGATAACTTTTGATGATCGAATTAGACATATGAAATAGTCTAGGGATCAAATTGAACATATAAAATACTCCAGGGATCAAATTGAACATATAAAATACTCCAGGGATCAAATTGATTCGAATTCTTTGCAAATGACTCGAATTTGGAAGTTTGAATTCTAAATTGTACAATGAAAAGTTGGAAGGCCTATTTAATTTAGAATTAAATAATTAATTTTCAATTAAAGTTTTTAGTAAAATTTAAATATTTAAGAAGTTGAAGGGCCAAAATAAATGTGCCTTGGAACTTCAGGAATGGGAAAAGAATATCAAAAAAGCTGGAAAGCTTTTTCGTCGTCTTCCTCCAACTATTCCTCCTCGCCAGTTCCTGAAGCCACATCTAGTCTGAGATTCTCCAACCGAAGACAGACAACTGTAGTGACCAAGGAATCATTTCTTCCTCGCCGTTTAAACGATCGTCTAAAGGTTCTTGAAATTCGACATCAAATAACAAAGGCGTGCTTTGTTCTTCCTGATCCGAACTTCCAGTTTTCGACGAAGCTTCTTTGTTGTCACCACTTCTATAGAGGTTCGTTAAAGCATTGAAGATTTTATAAAACGATTTCAAGACACATAAATAAGGTTACCACCTGTAACTCGTTATCCGTCGATGACTTGTCTTCGTTATCATCACGAGAGAGTTCCTCGCCTTCTAAAGCCTCGATTATGCTTTCCCTGCGTCGAGGAGGCACTCTGAAATGTCAAGAAGAATTAGCCGACAATTCTTCCACCTATGACCAATCTTTGAAGATTCCAGAGATGAGAATTTTGAGAAACGAGGCTAGTCAAGACCTAGCCTCTTCCTATCTAGACTCAAACTAAAAAATAGAAATTAATTAATAAATCATGAATTCAATTCAACGTCGATGTCTTGAAATGAACTACAATACAACAATCTAAAGAGACCTAATTGAAGCAACATAAGCACAAGAAGAAATAAATATGGAAACGAGCTTGCCGGAGAAGATAAACACTCGACGGAATCACCTTATGATTGTTCTTAATTTGGGTTCTTTCCTCTCAAGCTTCATCTCTCTCATGTGTTAGTGTAAAACTTGAAAAATTAACTCACCGTGCTCAATTTAATGAAATAATGTCCTTATATACTCTAGGACCATCAAATGACCTAGCGCAGGCTGTAGGTTGAACCGTGAGTGCTACTTATTTTCAAAAGAAAGCTAAATCAATGAAATTTCCAATGGTATCTCGTTTGTTGAAAATGGTTGATTCAAACAAAAGATATGAGTTTTCAAAGTCACACCATGCTCCAGTTCACTCTAAGACTAGAATGAGTTAACTTACATCGGGTTGCAGAGTTAAATTGATCATCTCAACCATCAAATGGATTCGCGGGATCAATGCCATTCAAAATGGCTGCGTCTTAGCTTTCCTACTGTATGTCCAAATCCAAATTCAAAGTACTATAGTTTTAGTTATGAATTATACATTGGAGGCATGTCTGGTTTGATCCCGCCTTGGTCACATTGTCTTATACCGCCTATTTCGAGGGATTAGCAACTCCTTGGAAACACAAAGTCCTCACATAGGAGAGATGATAAGTGACTTGTGTAACAAAACGTAGAGCCATTATATATAAGATAATAAGCAACTCCTAAGAAATACAAAGTCCTCACATCAACAAGATGATGAGCGACTTATGTAGCAAACGTAGAATCCTCGTATCTAAGATAACAAGAAACTCTTAAGAAACAAAAAGTTCTCACATCGGCGAAATGCTGAGCGACTTGTGTAGCAAACGTAGAATCCAACATATTAAGGCACCTAACTCATGAAATGACAAAAATGCAGTCAACACACTAAGGTTGCTGACTCATGAAATAAACACATAACATATCGTACCCGAGATCTGTTGATGTATAAATCGAGAACACTAAGGCTGCTCACTCTCGAAATGAAACAAATCGTATACAACATTTGTTGATACGAACGACGAATCCAGCACGCTAAGCCTGCTCACTCTGGAAATGAAACATATGAACTTAACACACTAAGGATGCCGACTCATGTAATGACATAGATGAACTTAGCACGATAATACTACTAACTCACGAAATAACATAGAACAGATCGTACATGGGATCTGTTGACATAAACGACGAATCCAGCATGCTAAGGATATTAACTCTCGAAATGAAACAGACCGTATTCGGGATCTGTTGACACGAACGACGAATCCAGCACATTAAGGTTGTTGACTCATGAAATGATACATTTGAACTCAACACGCTAAGGTTGCTAACTCATGTAATAACACAAATGAACTCAACACGCTAAGGTTGCTAACTTTCAAAATAAAACATCGTATCTGGAATCTGTTCACACGAACAACGAATCATGCACGCTATGACTGTTAACTCTCGAGATGAAACATATCATATTTGAGATATGTTGACATGAATATCGAATCTAGCACGCTAAGGCCGTTGGCTCATGAAATGACACATATAAACTCATCCAGCTAAGGATGTTGAATCATGTATTGACACAAATGAACTCAACACACTAAGGATGCCGACTCATGAAATGAACACAAAATAGATCATACCCGGGAACTATTGATACAAATAACGAATCTAACATGCTAAGGCTACTAACTCTCGAAATGAAACAGATCACACCCAGGATTTGTTAACACGGACGACAAATCCAACATGCTAAGGCTGCTGACTCTCGAAACACAACAGACCACACCCAAGATATGTTGACACAGACGACAAATCTAGCACACTAAGGCTATTGGCTCTAGAAATACAAAAGATTGCACATGGGATCTGTTGACACAGACGACTAATCTAGCATGCTAAGACTGACGAATCTCGATAAACAACAAATCACATTCGGGATCTATTGACTCAAACAATAAATCCAACACACTAAGGCTGTTAACTTATGTAACGAGACAAATTGTACCCGAGATCTATTGACAAAATCAATGATCAAAGATATCCTCACTACCTATTTTGAGAATTCTCCAGATTTGGCATCGAGACACTAAGTATAAGTCAAAGAAAAATCCCAACAAATTGTGGGTGTTTCGATCCCTTGATGCATTAATGCATTCTTGGCTATGAGGCCATGCAATCGTGATGCATTTGTTAGCCTTGACTAGTAACAATGAATGCATATTTAAAAAAAATCAAAACTCACAAAGTTTTGTAAATCCATGATGCAAAATGCATGATTAGCTCTAGGCTAAATGAATACAAGCTTGAAAACCTCCTTGGTGAATTCCAAGGTGTTTTGCTTCCTTGTCCTAAAAGTTAGCGAAGATTTCGATCCCATCGTCGCATGACTACCTCTAGACTGAATAATCTTTAGCGTTACAAGAACCGTAAAAAGTGCTAGATTGTTTAAGAGGAGGTATAATTTACTAATCATTTTTTCTCTAGATACAAAATAAATTACTCCATATAAATTCATAATCGTATGCCTGTGATTATTTTAAAAAATGATTATCAATAACCGAACTTTGACTCTTGTTGATGATTCCGATCTTTTGCGCCATTCAACTTTTTAGGCTTGACATTTTCAGAACTTCATATGATTCTGTATGTGTTTTTAGATATAAATCTTCAAAACTCTAAGCTCAATCGAGCTTTTACTCGGGGTATTTAGTTGAATTGATACGCCTAGAAAAACTGCCCATCGGTGATTTCAAAACCTTAACCATAGTGAGTATGATATTTTTTTACAACTGAGATATATCTAGCCGAATCGGCACACCTAGGGAGATTTCCTAGTGGTGATTTCAAAACCCCAACCTTCACAGAAGTGACCATTGTCTCTTATATTGTTTTTTTGTTGAAGTATCATCAGTATATCTGATAGAACATCATACCTAGAGATATTGCTCAATCATTTTTTCATTGTCTCAACCTTGTGATGATTACGTTGCTCGATTTCTCAATGTTTCAAATCAATCTCTCTATTCCTTGAGACTAATGTTTGAATGTCCACACAAGTTCATGGAGTTTAAAATATTTTAAAACCCACTAGACATGAGAAAGAACTAGAATAGATAATCCTTGATATGAATTTTAATGAAATATGCAAAACTTGCTTTGCATTTAAAAACAATCTCTAGTTTAGTATATTGTCCTAAAGCCTACTTGTTTCGTTGTGACTATGGTATGTTTCGACGAGAAAGATCTCTGTCTTCTTTCACTTTCAAACGACAATATTTTTTCGTAAACATGCATGAACATGTGACCGAACCTATTTGATAGGTTTTCTACCTATCCTCACAAGAGAGGAATAAGGTCCACATGTAGTTTATTTTTCTTTTTAAAACCAAAAGCAATGGTTTGAAAATCCTGACCTCGACACGAATGTCAAACAGTCATACAAATGAATGTTGAATGATCACCGACCAATATACGTAACTCAAAATAATGCAAAGCTCTCTTGATCATATAAATGATGCATGTGATGCAAATTTTAATTATCATTTTTTCTTTCAGAAAAATGCCCCTAGTATGAACTAAAATCTTAGACTTTCTTTCCCTAAGAAAGAAGAAACCGAATTAGATGGACAAAACCTATTGGATGGTTTCCTACGTATCCTTGTGAGTAAATAATTAGGACCACAAATATTTCGGATCAAAGACCGAAAACTACAATGACCAAAAGGGGTACCTTGGCATTCTGAGCTGAAGGACTTCAAAAGATTTTGAGACTTCCATCCTACCATATTGGATGAGTGGACAATTTAGATGAGAGAAATTACTTTAGCGTTCCAAGCTAGAGGATTTCTAAAGAGATTTTGGTAATTGCACCTAGCAAGGATGTAATAATTGATAATTCGAACAAAACGATTAACTTAGCGTTCCAAGCTAAAAGATTTTCAAAAGGTTCTTGAGACTTTCATCCTACTAAGGATGAAGAACGAACAAATCAAACGAAAGAGTTGCCTTAGCATGCCAAGCTAAAGGATTTTTACCATAAAGATTTTTCTCGGGATTTCCATTATACCAAGATTGCAAAATAGACAATGCAGACAAAAGAGTTACCTTAGTGTTTCAAGCTAGAGGTTTTCCCTGAGAGAGATGCTAAGGGTTTCCCTCCTACGTACTAGCAATAAAGTAATGGATAATTCGAACAAAATGATACCTAACGTTCCAAGCTAAAGGATTTTACATGAGTTAGATGGGGATTTCCATTCAACTAAAGGTCTAGTAATGGATAATTCCGAAAAAGGAGTTACCACAACATTCAAAAGGTAGAGGATTTCCAAAAGGTTTGTTGGGGATTTCTATTCTACCAAGGACTTAGTAATGGACAATTTGAACAAAAACAATTACATGAATAAAACATTGCATAACCTTACGCGTCTGAAGTACTGTGGGGGCTCACACGTTTGAAGTACTACAGGGCTCACAATTTCTCCTATCCTCACGAAACCAAATCCTAATAAATTTAGATATAATGGAACATGAAATACAATACTGGATTTTTAGATTTTCATGGATAAATCAAATCCAGTTTAAGAAACAAGTGGACCTACAAACATAATGATCCTGACGACTTGTCAATGAGACGAATCTCGACATCGTATCAACCTCAATTACGTGTAATTGTTTAAATAATAACACCATAAAATAAAATAAACGAAAAGATATCAAATCGAAGGTAAAGGAAGAGAATCGATCTAAGCAAGAAACTGTATATTGGAATTGTCGAACATGTAGTATTAGACGAGGAGATTGGAAAATTTTAGCGGGCGGGTAGAAGAAATAATTAGAACTCCTGATAGATTAAGTTCATGAGGTTTGTGAGGAGATTTTCGACTGTGATGGAATTTTCGACGGAAAGATTGATGACGAAATTTTCGGATGAAAGATATGTGATGAAATATCTGTCAAAAAATTTGTCATTAATAACAATTTTTAACGGAATCAAAATTCGTTGCACATGTATCGAAAATATCACTAAATTTCCTTAATTAATTTCTACGTTTTTTCCTATTTTCATTAGTTTACTGACATTTATTAATTTTGTCACAAACGTAGGTAAATTTTTCAAAAACTTCTGACAACTATCAAGCGTCAATAAATTTTTGTCACAAATGTTTTTATATTTTATTTTACGATCGAACAATGATTGTTTTCATGATTGTTTTAAATATCATATTCTAGATATTCACGCGAGTTTCATGCTTTCAAAATTCTTTTTGGTCAATCATTTTGACGATCGACCAATGATTGTTTTCATGTTGGTTTTGAATATCATCTTGTGGATATTCACACGAGTTTTTCACTTTGTAGTTCTTTGAATCGATCGTTTTAACGCAAATTCTAATTGTTTTCATGTTCGATGTGAATACTAGGTATTCACACAAGGAACATGTTCTAAAAATTCCTTTGATCGTTGTGACGATTGAATATTAATTGTTCTATCTATATTTATTGTGAATAATATCTAGTGAGTATTCACACGAGCAAGGGCGAATCCAGGATTTTTTTTGACTGGGCTGAAAATTTTATAAGTATTACTAAGGAGGGGTCGGTACGGTATACCTTAGTGTTTTATTTATACTTTATACCTTATTTAAAATTTCTGTATGCAAAAAATGCATACATTTACCTTACCTTGATTTCGATATACTTTAATTTCGATATACCTTAATTTCGGTATACAAAAAATTCATACATTTATCTTACCTTAATTTCGGTATACCTTAATTTTTGTACGGTATCGATATTATACCTTTGATACCTAAAAAACATATTAACTTAAAAAAAATCAATCTCATTCATAAGGTAGAGATTGTATATATTGAATAATATTTCAGTATAATTATATTTTGATATTATTCAAAAATTATATTTTTATAATTAAATTAATATGAAATATATTTAATTATTTCCTTATAAGTATTATATATATATATATATTAACTTATAAATACTATTTCGTTATTTCGGTATATCTCGATATAACAAAATCTTAAAAATCTCATACCTTTATCATACCAATAATTTCGGTATGGTATCATACCTTACCTTTTTTTCGGTATACCTTAAAAATTGATATTTTCGATATATTGCGGTACGGTATTTTCGATATACCTTTAATATTGGTAATTTCCCCTATGTATTACACTAACATGAGTAATAAGTAAACATATTAATTAAACAATTCCAAAAATACCTTTACTAAAATAAAATAAATATACGAAACCTAATAAAATATAAGAATACTCTATTTAAAAATATATATATTAAAACAAAATGAGAAGTTAAATTAATTAAGTTTTAAATAATAAAAAATAAACATATGAATAAATAAATAAAAAATATACAAGTCTAATTAATGAATTTCAGCCTAATTTTTGTATAAATGTAGATAAAAAGTAAAAATATATATATAAATATGAATAAAAATACAAAATTGTGGTAAATATATATTATTAAATGAATAGACACTCAAAATTACGATTATAAAATATTAATACATATAAATCGTTTTAGAAAAATAAATAATATATCAATTTATTTATTTAAATACTTAATCAAATCAACTTAACTTTTCTTGTTTATTAATATTAATTTATATTTTTTTATAAATTTTTGAAATAGTTTAAAATTAAGAAATATAAAATTAAAAACTATTTTAACCTTATATTTATATAAATTATTATTTTAATCTTTATATTTTAACCTTTTTAAATCATTTGTATTATTAATTATATTCAAATTAATAAAAATAATAATTATTATATAAATGTAGTTTTATAAATACTATTATCACATTATTTACATATGTAAAGGGTTTGATCATCTTAATTATATTCAAATTAATAAAAATAATAATTATTATATAAATGTAGTTTTATAAATACTATTATCACATTATTTACATATGTAAAGGGTTTGATCATCATCCTTGAAATTAAAATAGAATTAAAAAGAAGTTGAGGCAGGGTTTGATGACTTGACCTTATGAATAAGGTTTAGCTGAAAAGCCAATTAGACAAGGATTTATATGTTAAATATATATGTAATATTTTAAAAGATTTATACTGGGCTACAGCCCAACGCAACCCTCAACGTATCTCCGCCGTTGCACACGAGTAACATCTTCTAAAAACTACTTCGATCATTTTGACAATCGAACACCAAGTATTCTATCTATGTTCGTTTTAAATACAATTTAGTGAGTGTTCACAATAGTAACATGTTTTGAAAATTGTTTCAATCATTCTATTGAACGAACATCGATTATTATGTCTTTGATCAATATAAATGATATGTAGTGAGTATTCACACGAGTAACATAATTTGAAAAAAAACTATTTCGATCGTTTTGACGATTGAACATCGATTATTCTTTCTTTTATCAATTTGAATACTATCTAGTGAGTATTCACACAAGTAATATATTTTTATGATGTCCGTGTTACGATCACTAGGAGGGTCAAACATAAATTTGTCATACATGTCCATCATGTAGACGATCTAATAGTTGTTCACATGCGAGAGAGACGCTTTTGGAAATATTTTCATTACCTTAATCCTGTATGGGATGTGATGAACCCAACCAACTCTCTTCATGATACTCTCAAGGCGAGTGACTGAATGATTGCTCAAAAAGCTTAATGTGCGGTCAGTATCTAATCAAATTTGTAGGTCTTAAAATTGCTCGATATTTGCATATTGAGCTAACAGCCAAAATGTATCATTATGTACATTATCTCTTTTGCAGGATATGTCTTCTCATGATATACACATACATTATCATCATCACTAAAGATGGTTAACCAAATGGAGAAGGAGATAAAGGAAATAAAAATAAAAATTTGATGCTTCAATTCAATGGAGGAATTTGGAAGGTTGTCGTCAGGTTAGGTTTAGGAGGGAGAGTTGTTAGGATCGAGATCGCCGATAGGGGACCGGGGTCCAGCTAAAGGAAACCTCTTACAACACACAACAGTTGGCTCTAATCCGGTTAGGAATTAGCACCGGTCTCAACACCACACATACTGTCACAGACTCTTCAACCGAGTTCAATGGCGGAAATGTCTGTTTCAGCCTGAAGCAACACACATAGATCGGTTAAGAAAGAGAATAGAGAAGGATCAGTTGGAATGATGGGGAGTCGGTTTGGTTAGTTAAATGACCGGAAATGAGTAAAGAACACAAGACACCGGTTTTATGGATGTTCGGAGATAAAACTCCTACGTCACCCCTTCTTCTTAAAGAACGAGAAGGATATTCACTAAGGAATATTCAACCACACAATACACCACACAATCGAGTCTTATTTACTACTCGATGTTCACTTTACAATACTCACACAGTATTATAATACACTTTTACAAATATGTAAATACTCAAGACTTAACAATTTGTCTTTAATTATCACTTAATAGCTTTTTATATTTCTCAAAGTATGTTCTTAGGAGTGAGAGGATCACGCAAGAATTTCTCTGACTTCGTAATTTTGTCAACCTCTCTCTAGTGCGCAGAACCGGAACTAAAGCAAGAACTAGGGCCTTTTTCTTCAGCCCTTTTGCTTCCTTTTATAGAAGAAATATGACAACGGTCATATTTCTCTCTCAAAGATTATTGGTAAAAGGATCAACAATTCATTGGAAGCTTCCCAAATTATGATGATGTGTCGACTCAAATCAGGTAGGTTGTACGTTTGTGTATTTGTACACTTAGCAGCTGTACATTTGGCGACTGCCTGCTCTTCGGAGGTTGCTTCTGGATTTATACCAAATTCGATAACTGTTCATCTGACAGCTGTCTACAGTCTAATAAGCAGACTTGTTTTAGAAGACAAGTGACGTAGTCTTAACCTTTGAGGATCTTCCTATGCACATTCCAAGGAATATATGTTTTCATCAACACGTTAACTACCAATGTATTAATATCTTGATCTTGTTTTGATTTAAAAAACCGTCCGGTGAAAGTATATGTTGCTTTAGGATTTGATCTGACCGAACACATATCGGTTGATAATCTTGACCGGTTTGAGGTTTAGCCAAGCCAGACTTCCGAGAAGATAAATAAGTTATTTCGGTTTGTGCTGTTTTGGGAGAATAGTTTTGATTTGTGCTGTTTTTGGAGAGTAGTTTTGACCGGCCAAGTTGAAATTATGTACTTGCACATAGAGTTGAATTTAATTAAGTTCTTTTAGATAGTTAATTACTTATTAATTAACTATCTAGTTTTTCTAACAAACTGTTTGCTGTTTTTTTTAAATACATATGCCCTGATGGGCTTTATTAATTTGTCAGGCCCAACTGTCAAATGAGTTGACCCAACAAATCTCCCCCGTCATTGCAGATATGCGGGCTCCAATAAACCCGCTTTCTCCCGAAAATCTTCAAATTTGTCCTTAGGCAAGGACTTTGTAAACATATCGGCACCATTCTCACTTGTATCAATCTTCTCCAAGTTCAGCTCTTTTGCCTCAAGTACATCACGTATCCAATGATATCTCACGTCGATGTGTTTGGATCTCGAATAAAAAGTTGAATTCTTTGAGAGATGAATGACACTTCGACTGTCGCAAAACGAAGTGAACTTCTCTTGCTTTTGGCTCAACTCTTGTAGGAACTTCTTCATCCATAACACCTCTTTATATGCCTCAGTAGCTTCAATATACTCATCTTCTGTAGTAGACAAAGCAACACACTTTTATAACCTTGATTGCCATGAAACAGCACCGCCTACAAAGGTAACCAAAAAACTAGATACAAATTTTCTTGAATCAACATCACCGCCATATCAGAATCTGTAAAGCCTTCCAAAACAGGAGTATCTCTTCTGAAGCATAAACATACTTTCAAAGAGCCTCAAAGATATCTGAGAATCCACTTAACAGCCAACCAATGTTCTTCTCCAGGGTTGGAGAGATACCGACTAACAACACCATCTGCATGTTCTATGTCCGGTTTTGTACATACCATGGCATACATAAGACTACCAACTGCGGAGACATAAGGTACATTCTTTATTTCATCTTTCTCTTTCTCACTTGTAGGACATTGTTTAGAACTCAACTTGAAATGACTTGCATGTTGAACTGAAATTGGTTTTTCATTTTTTATTACAAACCTCTCGAGTACCTTCTCAATGTACTTCTCTTGTGACAGCCAAAGTGTTTTGTTCTTTCTGTCTCTTTTGATTTCCATGCCTAAGATCTTCTTCACTGAACCCAAATCCTTCATTGCAAAAGACTTGTTCAAATCCCTTTTGAGCTTCTAAATTTTCGCAATATCTTGCTCAACAATAAGCATATCATCAACATAGAGCAGCAGAATAACATAATCATCAACTCCGTATCTCTTGATGAAAACACAATGATCAGAAGTAGTCATACTATACCCATTTGCTTCCATGAAGGAGTCAAATTTCCTGTACCATTGTCTAGGCGCTTGCTTGAGCCCGTACAGACTTTTTCTCAACCTGCAGACAAGATCTTCTTTACCTTTAACTTTGAAAACCTCGGGTTGTTCCATATAGATCTCTTCCTCCAAGTCATCATGGAGAAATGAAGTCTTCACATATAGTTCTTCAATTTCCAAATCTTGACTAGCAGCCAATGCTAACACAACTCTGATGGATGACATCTTCACAACCGGTGAGAAATCTCTTCAAAATCAATCCCTTTTTCTGTCCGAAGTCCTTCATAACCAGTCTTGCTTTGTATCGAAGTTGTGAGATATTCTCTTGATGCTTCAAATTGAATACCATGTTCTTCAAAGTCTTCTTTCCTTTCGAAAGTTTTACCAAGTCATAAGTCTCGTTCTCTTGCAAGGAATTTATCTCTTCTTGCATTGACACCGACCATTTGTTCTTATTTTCATGAGACAATACTTCTTGATAGGTTCCTGGTTCTCCCCTATCAGTGAACATCACATTCTCATTAGGAGGATACCTATTAGAAGGTTGTCGTTGCCTACTAGATCTTCTAATATGTTGATTATCAGGTCGCTCTAGAGAACTATCATCATCTTGTTCAGCTCCCTCTGTTGGCTCAGCATCAACTAGAGGAGTCTCATCAACCTCAACTTGGGCATTTTCCACATCATTGGGCTGTGATTTTGGTGTACGAATCCTACCATTATCGGGCAATTCCTTCTCCGTAGACTTTGACTTTTCTTATTTCTCAAAGTCTTCATTGGTATGATCTTTAAAGAAAACTACATTTATGCTTCTAATAAATTTCTTGTTAACCGGATCCCAACATCGGTACCCAAATTCTCCGGGGCCATACCCATTAAATATACAATGTCTCGTTTTACTATCAAGCTTAACTCTCTCATCTCGAGGAACATGAACAAACACTTTACAACCAAAAACTCTCAAGTGATCATAGAGACGTCTTTACCTCTCCAAACTCTTTTTGGAACGTCGCCATCTAAGGGAGTTGAGGGTGAAAGGTTTATCACATCAACTGATGTCTTCATGGCCTTTCCCCAAAAAGATTTTGGCAAATTAGCATGAGACAACATACACAAAATTCCCTCATTGATAGACTTGTTCATCCTCTGTACGAATCTATTTTGTTGAGGTGTTTTTGGCACAATCTTCAAAATCTTGATTCTATGACTTTTACAGTATTCCAAAAATGGCCCTCTGTATTCGCCACCATTGTCCGAACGAACACATTTCAACTTCTTCCCAGTTTCTCTCTCCACTTCAGCATGAAATAACTTGAAGTAATCCAATGCTTGATCCTTAGTCTTCAAGCAATAGGCCCACACCTTCCTTGAGAAATCATCAATAAAAGTGATGTAATAATAAGCACCACCTAAAGACAAGGAATCCATAAAACATATGTCTGTGTGAATCATATCGAAGATATTGGGCTTCATAGATGGAAAGAAACTCTTGAAGGAGACTCTATGTTGCTTACCAACTAAGCAATCTATGCATGTCTTTAAATCTGTGGACTTCAAGCCCTGAAGATCGATTGTCTTGGAGAGAACTCGCATGCCATTCTGACTTAAGTGACCAAGTCGTTTATGCCAAGGCTATGCTGAACTATCATTAATTGTATTTTCTTCTCCCCCTTAAGACATAGCCTATGTCACATAAAAAGAACTAACTTTCATTCCTTTAGCTACCACCAAAGACCCCTTAATGAGTTTCCATTTTCCTTCACTAAAATGAATATGATAGCCATCATCATCCAGAATGCCAATAGAGATCAAATTCATCCGAATATTGGGAACATGTCGAACATTCGTCAAAAGTAGCTTGCACGAAGTGTTAGTATCCAAACAGACATTTCCTTTTCCAACAATCTTACACGTAACATGGTTTTCCAACGTCACTGAACCAAACTGTCCACTAGTGTAAGAAGTAAATATATCACAACGATTGGTGACATGATAAGAAGCACCCGAGTCAATCACCCATTGTGTATCTTGAGAAACAAGGTTGATACTATAATTATCGTAAACAATATCGATGTCGTTACCACCCACATCTGCAACTTTACTACTTCCATCTTGCTTATTCTCCTTTTGTTCCCGCTACAAAGATCTGCACTGATACTTCTTGTGTCCTGACTTGCCATAATGATAACATGTAATCTCTTTTCTCGAGCTGAATGTTCCCCGTGACCTGTCTGAACTACAACTACGATTCTTTGGAGTTTTACTTTTACTTTTACCCCTTCTCTCGATCACGAACACCTGACTTGAGTCGAGAAGCCATGTTCTTTTCTTCTAGCCTCTTCATTCAACACGCTCTCTTTCATCATTTTCAAAGTGAGCTTATCTTGTGGAACATAATTGGTAATTGAAACCACAAGTGTCTCCCAACTATCAGGCATGGAATTAATCAATCACATAGCATGGAGCTCATCATCAAATTTCATTCTTATCGTAGCCAACTCATTTAGAATACCTTGAAAAGTATTTAGATGCTCGGACATAGAAGACCCATCTTGATATTTTAACGAGCAAAACTTCCTAAATAGAAATGCTCTATTTTGAGTGTTGTTCTTCTCATACAACTCACTCAAAATAGTCCACACTTTATGAGCATCAACCTTAGTAGCCACATGTTGATACGCATTGTTGTCAACCCATTGCCTGATTTTACCAACTGCCTTTCTGTTTAGCTTCTTCCAATCTGTATCTTTCATAGCCTCTAGTTTTCTTTTATCACCCAAAATAGTGTCTTCATAATCATAGTTACACAATAAATCTTCCATCCGTGACTTCCAGATTATGTAATTTGTAGTTGTGAGTTTGATCATCGTGTCAATACTACTCAGCGATTCTTCCATTTGAATTATACAAGAATCACTACCAAACGAACTCAGCTCTGATACCACTTGTTGGAAAAATCGAATAATAAGAAATCCAGAAATAGACAAGCTACAACAAAGGCCTAAAAATTATTTTTCCCTTTTGTGTAATCAAATAGGTAGCCAAAACAATTGAGCAAAATAACCTTACTAATAATCTAACAAACAGAGAGCAAGACACCAAGATTTTACGTGGAAAGCCCAAATTAGGTAAAAATAATGGGACACTTCGGCCACTTAAATCATCCACTATATCAAATGGGTATACAGTGTCTTTCAATACAAGCCTAGAGGTAATGTAATAAAAGTTATCAATTAACATCATCCTAACTTGTCATACACATACATTATCATCATCACTAAAAATGTCTAACCAAATGGAGAAGGAGATAAAGAAAATTAGAAGAAGAACCTGCTGCTTCAATTCAATGGAAGAATTTGAAAGGTTGTCGTCAGGGTAGGTTTAGGAGGGAGAAAAAAAAAATGTTTGCTGTTTTTTTAATTAAATATGCCCTGATGAGATTTATTAATTCTCTTGATGCTTCAACTTGAATACCATGTTCTTCAAAGTCTTCTTTCCTTTCGTAAGTTTCACCAAGTCATAAGTCTCGTTCTCTTGCAAGGAGTTTATCTCTTCTTGCATTGACACCGACCATTTGTTCTTATTTTCACGAGACAATACTTCTTGATAGGTTCCTGGTTCTCCCCTATCAGTCAACATCACATTCTCATTCGGAGGATACCTACTAGAAGGTTGTCGTTGTCTATTAGATCTTCTAATATGCTGATCATCAGGTCGCTCTAGAGAACTATCATTATCTTGTTCAGCTCCCTCTGTTGGCTCAACATCAACTAGAGGAGTCTCATCAACCTCAACTTGGGCATTTTCCACATCATTGGGCTGTGATTGTGGTGTACGAATCCTACCATTATCAGGCAATTCGTACTCCGTAGACTTTGGCTTTTCTTTTTTCTCAAAGTCTTCAATGGTCTGATCTTTAAAGAAAACCATATTTATGCTTCTAATAAATTTCCTGTTAACCGGATCCCAACATCGGTACCCAAATTCTCCGTGGCCATACCCAATAAAGATACACTGTCTCGGTTTGCTATCAAGCTTAGCTCTCTCATCTCGAGGTAAATGAACAAACACTTTACAACCAAAAACTCTCAATTGATCATAGAGACGTCTTTACTTCTCCAAACTCTTTCTGGAACGTCGCCATCTAAGGGAGTTGAGGGTGAAAGGTTTATCACATCAACTGATGTCTTCATGGCCTTTCCCCAAAAAGATTTTGGCATCTTAACATTAGACAACATACACAAAATTCTCTCATCGATAGACCTGTTCATCCTCTCTACGACTCTATTTTGTTGAGGTGTTTTCCGCACAATCTTCAAAAGCTTGATTCCATGACTTTTACAGTATTCCAAAAATGGCCCTCTGTATTCGCCACCATTGTCCGAACGAAGACATTTCAACTTCTTTTCCCAGTTTCTCTGTCCACTTCAGCATGAAACAACTTGAAGTAATCCAATGCTTGATCCTTAGTCTTCAAGCAATAGGCCCACACCTTCCTTGAACAATCATCGATAAAAGTGATGTAATAATGAGCACCACCTAAAGTCAAGGAATCCATAAAACATATGTCTGTGTGAACCATATCTAAGATATTGGGCTTCATAAATGGAAAGAAACTCTTGAAAGAAACTCTATGTTGCTTACCAACTAAGCAATCTGTGCATGTCTTTAAATCTGTGGACTTCAAGTCCTGAAGATTGATTGTCTTGGAGAGAACTCGCATGTCATTCTGACTTAAGTGACCAAGTCGCTTATGCCAAAGCTATGCTGAACTATCATTAATTGTATTTTCTTCTCTCCCGTAAGACATAGCCTATGTCACATAAAAAGAACTAACTTTCATTCCTTTAGCTACCACCAAAGACTCCTTAGTGAGTTTCCATTTTCCTTCACTAAAATGACTATGATAGCCCTCATCATCAAGAATGCCAATAGAGATCAAATTCATCCGAATATTGGGAACATGTCGAATATTCTACAAAAGTAGCTTGCACGAAGTGTTAGTATCCAAACAGACATTTCCTTTTCCAACAATCTTACACATAACATGGTTTTCCAATGTCACTGAACCAAACTGTCCACGAGTGTAAGAAGTAAATATATCACAACGATAGGTGACATGATAAGAAGCACCCGAGTCAATCACCCATTGTCTATTTTGAGAAACAAGGTTGATACTATCATTATCGTAAACAATATCGATGTCATTACCACCCACATATGCAACTTTACTACTTCCATCTTGCTTATTCTCCTTTTGTTCCCGCTTCAAAGATCTGTACTGATACTTCTTGTGTCCTGGCTTGCCACAATGATAACATGTACTCTCTTTTCTCGAGCTGAATGTTCCTCGTGACCTGTCTGAACTGCCACTGCGATTCTTTGGAACTTCACTTTTACTTTTACCCCTTCTCTCGATCACAAACACCTGACTTGAGTCGAGAAGCCCTGTTCTTTTCTTCTAGCCTCTTCATTCAACACGCTCTCTTTCATCATTTTCAAAGTGAGCTTATCTTGTGGAACAGAATTGGTAATTGAAACCACAAGTGTCTCCCAACTATCAGGCATGGAATTAATCAAACACATAGCATGAAGTTCATCATCAAATTTTATTCTTATCGTAGCCAACTCATTTAGAATACCCTGAAAAGCATTTAGATGCTCGAACATAGAAGACTCATCTTGATATTTTAACGAGCAAAACTTCCTAAATAGAAATGCTATGTTTTGAGTGTTGTTCTTCTCATACAACGCACTCAAAATAGTCCACACTTTATGAGCATTAACCTCAGTAGCCACATGCTGATACGCACTGTTGTCAACCCATTGCCTGATTTTACCAACTGCCTTTCTGTTTAACTTCTTCCAATCTGCATCTGTCATAGCCCCTGGTTTGCCTTTATCACCCAAAATAGTGTCTTCATAATTATAATTACACAATAAATCCTCCATCCGTGACTTCCAGATTGTATAATTTGTAGCTGTGAGTTTGATCACCGTGTCAATACTACTCAGCGATTCTTCCATTTGAATTATACAAGAATCACTACCAAACGAACTCAGCTCTGATACCACTTGTTGGAAAAATCGAATAATAAGAAATCCAGAAATAGACAAGCTACAACAAAGGCCTAAAAATTATTTTTCCCTTTTGTGTAATCAAATAGGCAGCCAAAACAATTGAGCAAAATAACCTTACTAACAATCTAACAAACAGAGAACAAGACACCAAGATTTTACATGGAAAGCCCAAATTAGGTAAAAATCATGGGACACTTCGGCCACTTAAATCATCCACTGTATCAAATGGGTATATAGTGTCTTTCAATACAAGCCTAGAGGTAATGTAATAAAAGTTATCAATTAACATTATCCTAACTTGTCATACACATACATTATCATCATCACTAAAGATGGCTAACCAAATGTAGAAGGAGATAAAGGAAATTAGAAGAAGAACCTGCTGCTTCAATTCAATGGAGGAATTTGAAAGGTTGTCGTCAGGTAGGTTTAGGAGGGAGAGCAAAAAAAATTGTTTGTTGTATTTTTTAATTAAATATGTCCTGATGGGTTTTATTAATTTGTCAGGTCCAGCTGTCAAATGAGCTGACCCAACCTATTATCATTGGTTTGTTAGTGTAATTGTGATTGCTTTTAATAAGATTGTTTTGAAAAGTGATAAACATTTGTTTAGTACAATTGATGTGAATAAATAAACTGAAAAATCGAATCGAGTTATGTTATAAATTAATTCTCACAACTTCAATCAAAATAACATTAGAATATAGAACACATTATAAAACAAAACAAGAAATCAAGACTCAAAACAAGAATAGTAGTTCTATTTGGTGTTTTTTAGTAGTTAATCATTGAATCGATGTATGTCTTATTTATAGAGAAAATTTTCTTTAGTGTTGGCGCATCCATTGTGTGTATTGCACAAACAGGTTTTGAGTTAATTTAATTTTTATTTTGAGTCAAAGTAGAAACCGAATAAAATGTGATGATTAAGCAACAACATTTCTGAACATTTCATATTAATTTAAAATTTTGAGGTCCATTTCTCATTCATGGTTTGTCTTTGTCACTATCTACATTTAGGGGTTGTTTCATTTTAGGTGGTTTGAGTTAAATGGGCCTTCCGTTAATGGGTAAGGGATTATCCCTTCCTTAATGGATAAGTAAGTTCTGATTATGAGATAATTAGAATTGTGTTAACGATAATGAGTGTTGGTGAATTAATAGGATATGCAAATCTCTTTACAAACTCATTTAATTCCTACAAGATTTTGTTTTGAATGTGATTTTTGTTTGTGGGGAGTAACTTTATACACAAAATTTCATTTTTACATGAATAGTGTGGACCCACTTATTTTGGTGGCATACTTCTAGTTGGTTTCACTAATAAAAGAATAAATATTATTGTCTCAAAAAGCTAAATAAAAATAAAGCACTAGTAGAATATATAATATTTTGAAAAGAACTCAATTCCACATGAATTTGGATGTCCCTGTTTTCATTCAATTTTGAACCTTTTGCTTTGCTCTCATGGTTGAAGTCGTGTGATTTCATTTCTGTTTTGATATTACGATTTAGATTACTTTTCGGTTCACTTTATTATTGTTGTTTTGTAGATTTGTTTTTATCATATTTGTTCTCTATGTGACATTATCATTGTTTTTCTTTTTATAGAAACAAAAAAGAACGTTTATGTGCATATTTTGGGACAATACTTCCCAATTTAATAGATGTTTTTGTGATATGACCCAATATCATTTCATCATTAGGCTTAGTGAGAACTTCATCTACATTATTTCCCTCTTTCTTTTCAACAATCTCAAAAACTTGCACAAATTTGGTGACAATCTCCTTAATGTAATTGTGGATAATTTACTTAATACATAATTAATGAATAAATCCTAATGTAAATTTAGATAAAATAATATTTGAAAATAAAATTAACTATATACATAAATTCAATTTCAATTTTTAACATAATCAAACTTATCCAAATCACATTTTCATAGATTTATAGTTATTGGATGAACTCTATCAACTTATTTTTGTAACTATTTTATTATTTTTTTCAGGTCTTTAAATTAGTTGGGACAATGTTTAAATTAAGTCATTTTTCTTTATATCTTTAATACAGCATATTATAATGATTAAATTGTCTTAAATAATTTACTCGAGGGCTTTTTTTTTTTTTAAGTTTTTTTTGTATATAATATTCATTTTAGAGATTTACATAAAACAAATTTACCTAACCCATATTTTTTTTTGTACTTTTGTGTGTATTTACACGTGGTGTAATTATCAGCAGACCAAAAGAATCCCACCCTAAAGATAAGTAGATAACATGCAGTTGACTAATACCCAAATCTGTTAAAGTTCAATGAATATGTTAGCTAGATTAAAATACACATATAACATATTATTATTATTATTATTATTATTATTATTATTATTATTATGCAATATACATTCAAATAGGTACGAGTTCTTCAATAAAAATTTGGAGGTGATTTTGAGTTATTTGGGTTTTGTTTTAAAAAATAATTTTCAATCTAATCATATATATATATATATAATTTTTAAATTATTAAATAACTTAATTCATTAATTAAAATATTTTTTTATAAAACTTAATCAAATTTAATCCAAATCACTTAATTTATTATAATTTTTTTTTAAAAATTAAAAAACCCGCTATAGACGCTATAATTGAATGTTGTTTATACTGTAATTCAGTTCTCGTTCCATTTTCAAATTTAAAATTGTTTAAGTTTTTTTTTTTTTTTTAATTTTTTATTTATTAAAATGACACTAAACTGTTTTCTAAAAATAAAAATTAAAGAAAATTGCTTTTTTTTAAATAACCGCACATCAAACCAGCTCAAGGTATATAAAAATATAAATATACCTTGAATATTATAGTTAATCCTGATCATTGCATAATATATATAATTTGCTAGGTGGAACTAGTTTTCTATTGCTAATTAAATTAAACAAAATTAAATATACTCTTCATTAAACAATGTTTTGAAGTTTCCCAATACATGATTGTGAGCTTCATGCTTTACTCGAGGAGATGAATTGCAATCCCTCCCAATATATTTATATATATATAAATATATAAACTAGTTTTCTATTGCTAATTAAATAAAAACAAAATTAAATATACTCTTCATTAAACAAAGTTTTGAAGTTTCCCAATAAATGATTTATTAACCACTTTTTGGATGGTAAAAAAGGTGTGTTTCATGCTGTACTTAGGAGATGAATTGCAATCCCTCCCAATACTATACATATTCCAGACTTTATTTTTTTTTAAAGATAAAAATAATTTATCATTTTCGGCATTTAATTTTTCGCTTAAAATTTTTAAAATTTTTTAAAATAAAAAATCTTAAATGAATAAATTATACTTTATAGTTCAACCTCGTAATATATCTTCCCATGAATTCGATATTAGGAATTAATATTAGGTTGACATAGGTCTCTTTTAACTTTTTTTCCGATTTTTAGAATAAATCTTACGAAAAAAATTGTCACTTAATTTCTCTTGCAAAATTAGGAAAAGACAATTTTTGGTGTATGAATACCAAAAGTTATGTTAGTAATCTCATCTCGTAACAATTACATATAAATATTATATGAATACAATAAAATGATATTTACATGTAAGTGTTACGAGATAAGATTACTAACAATTTAAAAATGTTTTACCGTCTCCCGTTTGTGTTTGAGAGTTTCGTCGATGACTGGGTCTAAGGGTACAACAGAACTTGCAATGATTTAGAATAGAAAATCCACTACAACACCGAACTAGACAAAAGTACCTGAATCACAATCACCGGGTTTCGCACAAAAATGATCGAGTCAAGAAACTCAAAGAACACTCACAATGAAAAGGAAAGACTTTTTTGTGAGTTTCATTTGGATTAAAATTCACAATTAATTCACATTTCAATTTTGTGTGAATTTTATTTGGATTAAATTTACCATTAATTCAAATTTGAATTTGTGTTGAATTTCATTTGCCCAAATATCATTTCCATTTAATTAATGGAATTAGTTTAATTCCAACAATCCCCCACATTAATGAAAATTGAAAGATTAACCTAGTGAAAAGTTAAACAGTTGAATCCTACATAGGATAGGTAGGTGTAACCCTTTTAACCTTCCCTTATAAAAGTATATAACTTTACTAGTTGATTAGTAGATTCGATGTCTTTCAACTATTCTGCCTTTTGTGTAAAAGATTAGACACTTTCACATATAATTCTTCTTGATACATCTCAGTTCTCATGATTGTGTTCGTTTTGACCATGAACACTTGTGTGGTTCAGTGAGATGGTCTAGAATTGAGCCTTGCAATTCTTTTGAAGCAGTCTCAATTCTCTCTCACATAGGTGATCTCCTTGTTCACAAAGAATCATTAAAAGTTTGTGTGCTTATCCTTCTCCAAAATGTTATTTTATTGTAGGATTTTCATCCATAACAATCTACTAAATTTAGTATAGTTATGTTGTCCCATTGTACCTAGTTCTTGGGATCTCCAGTCATCATAGGTTGGGTCCCCTCATACTAACTTATTATAGGCTTAAGTCTCATTTCTTGCGAGGACTTTAACACTAACTCTCTGTTTAATTCCTTGGTTATCGGATCTACAATATTATCTTTTGATTTTACGTAATCAATTGAGATAATTCTAATAGAGAGTAATTGTCTAATGGTATTATGTCTACGATGTATATGTCTAGACTTACCTTTATACATAGTTCTCTTAGCTCGTCTGATCGCAGATTGACTATCATAATGTATAGTAATAGCTGGTATGGGCTTATACCACATTGGAATATCTTCAAAGAATAGACGTAGCCATTTAGCTTCTTCACCACACTTGTCAAGAGTTATAAATTCAGATTTTATCGCAGATCTAGCAATAGTAGTTTGTTTAGAAGATTTCCAAGATATAGTTGCATCTCTAAGCATAAATATATATCCACTTTTTGACTTAGAGTCTTTCGTACCTGAAATTCAATTAGCATCAATGTCAACTGGATGTGTCATATAGTGCAGATCATAATCACGAGTATTTATCAAATACCTAAGTAATCGTACACTAGATTTCTAATGTTTAATATCCGGATTATTCATGTATCTACTTAGTTTGCTTACTACATAGGCTATGTCTGGTCTTTTACAACTCATTAAGTACATTAGACTCCTAAGTATTCTAGAATATTCTAATTGAGAAACACTCTCTCCACGATTTTTAGATAGATGTTGACTCGTATCTATCGGAGTCTTAGCCAATACAAAATCATCCTTGTTAAACTTTTCAAGGATCTTATCCACATAATACAATTGACTTAGAACTATCCCTTTCGATGTTCTAATCACTTTGATTACAAGAATCACATCAGCCAATCCTATATCTTTCATGTTAAATTTTAAAAATTAACATATCTTTAGTGGATTTAACCATTTTATCATTATTTTCAAGGATAAGTATGTCATTTACATAAAGACATAAAATGACGTAACCATTTTTTGTGTCTTTAATATAAATATATTTGTCATATTTATTGATCTTGAATCCACTTGAGATCATAGTATGATCAAATTTCTCATGCCATTGTGTTGGATCTTGTTTTAAGACATACAAAGACTTAACCTATTTACAAACTTTATTTCCTTGCCCTTGAGCAGAAAATCCTTGAGGTTGATCTATATAAATTTCTTCTTCCAAGTCTCCATTTAAAAAATATATTTTTACGTCCATTTGATGTACTTCTAGATTATGCAAAGAAGCAATCATAAGAATCATTCGAATAGAATTTATTCTCGTAAATGGAGAATATGTATCAAAATAATCAAGTCCTTCTCGTTGACAATATCCTTTTACCATCAGTCTTGCCTTATATTTATCAATTGATCCATCAATTTTCATTTTCCTTTTAAAATTCTATCGACAACCAAGTGGTTTATTTCTCGGAGGCAGATCCACTAGTTCCCATGTATGGTTTTGCAATATAGATTATGTTGGGTCAAATTATTTTGACTAAGTGTTGAAATAATTAAACACTGATATTTTGATGATAAAATAACTTATGAGTTTTGATACAAGTGTATTGACAATATATTATAAGACTTGGATCTAATGACGGTCATTAGACCGATTTTGATTTTCATTTGAATAGAATTAGACGTACAGTCTAACTAATCGGAGTTAAACGTGTAGTCTAATAGATGTAAAGAATTAGACGGATGGTCTAATGAATACACGGAATTAGACGTGAGTCTAATAGAATTAGACGTACAGTCTAACTCATCAGAGTTAAACGTGTAGTCTAATAGATGTAAAGAATTAGACGGATGGTCTAATGAATACACGGAATTAGACGTACAATCTAACTCATCGAAGTTAAACGTGTAGTCTAATAGATGTAAAGAATTAGACGGATGGTCTAATGAATACACGGAATTAGACGTGAGTCTAATAGAATTAGACGTACAGTATAACTCATCGGAGTTAGACGTGTAGTCTAATAGATGTACAGAATTAGACGGACGGTCTAATGAATACACGAAATTAGACGTGAGTCTAATAGAATTAGACGTACAGTCTAACTCATCGGAGTTAGACGTGTAGTCTAATATATTTGTAATTAGACGGGTAGTCTAACTGATATTCGGAATTAGACGTACAGTCTAACTCATCGGAGTTAGACGTGTAGTCTAATAGAAAATGAAAGTTAGACGTGTAGTCTAATAGAAAATGAAAGTTAGACGTGCGTCTAACTCCTTTAGACAAGTCTGAGGTAAAACCGGAATTAGACGTGCCAGTCTAACTCAGTGGAGTTAGACGTTCCAGTCTAATGGTTATTGAATAATTATACGTGTGGTCTAATTAATGAAAGTTAGACGTGCGTCTAACTCCTTCAGACAAGTCTGAGGTAGAACCGTTATTAGACGTGCCAGTGTAACTCAGTGGAGTTAGACGTGCTAGTCTAATGGTTATTGAATAATTAGACGTGTGGTCTAATTAATGAAAGTTAGACGTGCGTCTAACTCCTTCAGACAAGTCTGAGGTAGAACCGGAATTAAACGTGCAGTCTAACTTAGTGGAGTTAGACGTACAGTCTAATTGTTATTGTAATTAGACGCGAGTCTAATTCTATTAGACTAGGCAGTCTAATAGACGTTTTTCTATTAGAAGGAGATGACTTATTTCATTAGACTGATTCTCACAATCCGTCTAACTGAAATACGTCTAATGCTCAATTTAAGTAGTACGCTTGAATCTAGCATTTCTCCTACCCACGTGCTATAGCTGTACCATACTTCTACTCCACTTTCTAGTGAAGATCAGTACAACAGCTATACGCATCCAATCAAGGAATGCCACGTAAGAGAATTTTCCTCACATTACCCGTTTTGCAGGTACATCCCTGATGGAATATTTAGCGCACTACCAGTTCTGTACCGCCACGATCCTTGTTCTCAGAACTTGCTGTGTACAATGGAGGCTTTCTAATGGAAGAGTGCCACGTATCATTCTTGAAGATTCGACCGTTAGCTCCTGCTCAGTATTTAACAAATCCTAAGGGCAACGGACCTTACCAGTGATCTTGTGCCTTAACAAGTTGAACGAACAAGCTATCTGATTTTGTAGAGAGATAAACTACTCAATCATCTTGCTTACTGAACTTATTCTGTGAAACTTCTTTCTGATTGTACTGTGTGTGAATCGAGAGAGTGAGCTAGAATCAAAACACCTTTAGCTGAGTGATATTCTTCATCTTGTAATTGAACAGAAAGTGTTCTGTTCAATAGTGAGCTAAGTGTGTGTAAACTGTATTTGATTCTAATCATATTATAGTGAATCCTTCCGGTGGTTGAAAGAAGGGGTGACTTAGGAGAGTTTCTCCGAACATCCATAAACAAACTGCTATGTTCTTCTTTTTTGTCATCTTTTCATATTTCATCTTGTGTGCTTCAAACCCAAGTAAACAATTCCGCCTTGAATCCGTTTCAAGTGTTTACACAAGTGTGCGTAGAATAGAAATCGAATTAAATCCCTAACAGGATTTCATTCAAACTGTTTTTCATAAGCCTTCGTCCTTAGCCAGACCCCCGTCTCTATCGATAAAGCCGATACTATCAATTGGTACCAGAACCTTGTTTCTATTCTCAAGCCTTTCCTGAAATATGTCGAACATACCCAAAGATGCCAGTGCTACAGCCATTCCAACCTTTTCTCGTGAAAACTACATTGTTTGGAAGAAAAGAGTTCGTGCTCATCTCTCTTCTCTTCATGATGACATATGGAGCGTTGTCACAGAAGGTTCTATCAAGATTGATAAGGAGAAGGCTGACTGGACCGCTGATGAAAAGAGGCAGAATAACCTCAACAACATGACTCATGATGTTTTGTACAGATCTCTCGATGACAGTATGTTCAACTACATCATCGAATGTGACACTGACAAAGAGGTCTGGGACATACTCACTCAACTGTGTGAGGGCAACGAGAAAATCAAAGAAAACAAAATCATGGTTGCTATTCAACAGTTCGACAGCTTCAAAATGCGTCCTGGTGAAACAATGAACGATTTCGACACCACATTCAGCAAGATCGTCTCCTCTTTGTCCATCCTAGGCAAGACCTATAGCAACAGGGAGCTTGCTATCAAGGTTATGCGTGCTATTCCAAGAGAATGAGACATAAAGACTATGGCGATGAGAGAATCCAAAGATCTTAACAAGATCTCTCTCTTTGATCTCTTTGCTGATCTCAAGGCCTATGAGTTCGAGCTGAACTGTAGGATGGAAGAAGATCAACCCTCGTCCGTTATTATTGCCAAGGCGCTGGTGACTGCTGAAGAGCCACCAATCGCTCCGGACGTGAAGATGGCAGCTCAGCAGCTGAGCAGCGATGCCATGTCTCTCTTTGTGAAGAAGTTTGGCGACTTCATGAAGAAGAGCAACTCTAACTCAAACTCTTCAAATTCTAATGATAATAGAATATCTAAAGCTAATGTTACATGTTTTAATTGTGGTATTAAAGGTCATTATGCATTGGAATGCCGGAAGCCAAAGCGTGAAGATGTCAATGATGATGGAAAAGAGCTGAAGGCTCTTATGGCTGGTGATGGAAAGAACAGAGGAAGCAGTCGGGGTTCGTACTTCTCATCCAGTGAAAGTGATGAAGAAGACGTGGCTTGCTTCATGGCCAGAGAAGATGAAGAAGGAACTCAGGAGACTGAGGTATTTGATTTCTCTTCCGAAAGGTTTTCAAGGGAACAACTGGTAGCTGCACTAGATGACATGGTCATCGAGTACAGGAAGCTAGCAGAATATCTAAATGAAACTAAATCTTTATCAGATTTAAATAAACTAAATCTGTCTAAAGAGGAAGAGTCAAATGATTTTGAAAAGAAGATTGAAGAGATCTCATCTGAGAATGAGATACTCAAGGAACAGATTCAAACTCTTTCATCTGAAAACAAAAGGCTTAACTATGTTGTTAATGCATGGACAAGATCCGGTGATGCTGTAAAATATCAGATCAGCATGTTGAAACCTGCTAGATCTAGATCCGATTTGGGATATAACAGCTGATCCTAATCTTTCATGCAAAAAGTCAAAACCAAATGACAAACTTAAGCCAATAAGTTTTGTCAAAGGAAGTATGACTGACATTGAATCTGATCCTATTCATGAAGAAGTTGCTTTCAAAAATGAAATAGTTTATGTTCCACCGACTGTTAGCTGGCTAAAGAATAAGCTAGAAAAAGCTAATAAGTCTGGTAATTTAAAACCTGACTTTAAGTCAAGGAGTTTTAAAAGAAAATCTTCTTCAAAAGTCAAAGGATCAGTGGCTAGCAGGAAGTCATCTGCTAAGTCAAAATCTTATGCATTACTCACAACACAAAATGGGAAATCCATTTGAATAACTCAAATATGGATTCCTAAGGGACTAATTGATCGAGGACCCAATTAAGTATGGGTACCAAAATGTGTAAATAGTTTATTTTTTAGGTGATGCAGGAGGATAGTAGGAAGGAAGCTAGAAGAGTACTCCTCTGAGTACACAGCTTGGAAGATCAACAATGGCATTTGCCATTCTGGAAGAATAAATGTTTCTATTTGTTAAAAATGTTTTTGGTCTTTGGACCACAAAAATTGTTTATTAAACTCTAAATGTCCATATTCATAATGAGAGGAAAAATTACTTTGAAAGTAAAAATACTCTCTAGACGAATATCCTTAATCGGTCTAATTAGACAAAGGTGTCTAAAAGAAACAGTATGTACTTAGACGTATTTTTGCTCACAATCCATACATCTAAGTCTATATGTTGAGGTGGTATACCTACGTAATTAGACGGACACGTCTAATAGACGTTAGACGTTTTTACGTCATGAGCAAGTGGATGCTCACGTCTAATAAACACACGTCTAGCACGTGGTGTTTATGCAGAATTAGTACACGTCTAATAAACATTAGACGGATTTTTTATAAACACAGAATTAGACGTATGCGTCTAATACACTCATCCGTCTAATAGACGATGTGTTATATGGATTTATGGATTAAGAAAAACATCTAACTACGTGCCGATTAGACTGATCAAGGACAGTTGTCTCACGTTGAGAGCTATCTGATTTTCCCGCTCAAAATATCAAACAGTCATCTCTTAATAACATGAAGACACGTGTCTATCAAGTTAGAGAAAATGACTGATATACCCTCATTTTTAATGATGATTTCTTGAAAAAGGACGTCTAACATTTATTAATGGGCCATACCCCTAGAATAGACGGTTATTCTGTATTTCCCTCTTTCATCTATATAAGGACATTTTTGCATGAATTTGAAAGTTTCCAATCTCTCGAAATCTCTAAGAACCCTAGCTTTCTTTGCAGTTCTCTCACTAAACTTCTCTGAAATCTCATGTCGATTCATATTCTCTCAAAATAGTGAAGAAAAGCACTCTCGGTCACTGTACTTTATAGGTGGACTTTCCATCGGTGTATTCTTTTGATCAACTGGAGGTGGTGAAGATGTTACAAACCCTAGAATATTATGGGTTAAGGAAGTATTTGGGCGGACGGTTCATCTTCTACGAAGATGAAGTTTGCGAGTTCTTCAAAACGACAGTTATGGTGGATGATTCCATCGTAGCAATCGTCAACGGAACGGAGATTTCTTTTGACGAAGCAGTCTATGTGGAGTTCTTTGAACTTCCGACGGAGGGTCATCTATTCAACTTGGTTCTCTCTTTAGAAATCATGGAGGAAATGAAGACAACTTTCTCTATAGACGGTTCGAAGATCCATGTGAATGGATTCAAGAAGGTATTCAAACCACACTTCATTATTCTAAACGATGTGGTGACGAAGGTTTTGCAAGGGAAGGCTGGTTCCTTCCATCTCTATAGTCAAGACCGTTTTGACTATATGTGTGCTATTTCGAAAGGGATCCAAGTAAACTGGGCGCATACCCTTTTTAAGAATCTGTGTTATTCTATCAGTCAGACGAACAAGGAGAGTATCACGTATGCGGCTCAATTGAGTCATCTGTTGAAGCATTTGGGGGTTCCCGTTGGTGAACCGGCGTAGATCAACTCTCCAAGAGAGAGAGAGCTAGAATCAAAACACCTTTAGCTGAGTGATATTCTTCATCTTGTAATTGAACAGAAAGTGTTCTGTTCAATAGTGAGCTAAGTGTGTGTAAACTGTATTTGATTCTAATCATATTATAGTGAATCCTTCCGGTGGTTGAAAGAAGGGGTGACTTAGGAGAGTTTCTCCGAACATCCATAAACAAACTGCTATGTTCTTCTTTTTTGTCATCTTTTCATATTTCATCTTGTGTGCTTCAAACCCAAGTAAACAATTCCGCCTTGAATCCGTTTCAAGTGTTTACACAAGTGTGCGTAGAATAGAAATCGAATTAAATCCCTAACAGGATTTCATTCAAACTGTTTTTCATAAGCCTTCGTCCTTAGCCAGACCCCCGTCTCTATCGATAAAGCCGATACTATCAATTGGTACCAGAACCTTGTTTCTATTCTCAAGCCTTTCCTGAAATATGTCGAACATACCCAAAGATGCCAGTGCTACAGCCATTCCAACCTTTTCTCGTGAAAACTACATTGTTTGGAAGAAAAGAGTTCGTGCTCATCTCTCTTCTCTTCATGATGACATATGGAGCGTTGTCACAGAAGGTTCTATCAAGATTGATAAGGAGAAGGCTGACTGGACCGCTGATGAAAAGAGGCAGAATAACCTCAACAACATGACTCATGATGTTTTGTACAGATCTCTCGATGACAGTATGTTCAACTACATCATCGAATGTGACACTGACAAAGAGGTCTGGGACATACTCACTCAACTGTGTGAGGGCAACGAGAAAATCAAAGAAAACAAAATCATGGTTGCTATTCAACAGTTCGACAGCTTCAAAATGCGTCCTGGTGAAACAATGAACGATTTCGACACCACATTCAGCAAGATCGTCTCCTCTTTGTCCATCCTAGGCAAGACCTATAGCAACAGGGAGCTTGCTATCAAGGTTATGCGTGCTATTCCAAGAGAATGAGACATAAAGACTATGGCGATGAGAGAATCCAAAGATCTTAACAAGATCTCTCTCTTTGATCTCTTTGCTGATCTCAAGGCCTATGAGTTCGAGCTGAACTGTAGGATGGAAGAAGATCAACCCTCGTCCGTTATTATTGCCAAGGCGCTGGTGACTGCTGAAGAGCCACCAATCGCTCCGGACGTGAAGATGGCAGCTCAGCAGCTGAGCAGCGATGCCATGTCTCTCTTTGTGAAGAAGTTTGGCGACTTCATGAAGAAGAGCAACTCTAACTCAAACTCTTCAAATTCTAATGATAATAGAATATCTAAAGCTAATGTTACATGTTTTAATTGTGGTATTAAAGGTCATTATGCATTGGAATGCCGGAAGCCAAAGCGTGAAGATGTCAATGATGATGGAAAAGAGCTGAAGGCTCTTATGGCTGGTGATGGAAAGAACAGAGGAAGCAGTCGGGGTTCGTACTTCTCATCCAGTGAAAGTGATGAAGAAGACGTGGCTTGCTTCATGGCCAGAGAAGATGAAGAAGGAACTCAGGAGACTGAGGTATTTGATTTCTCTTCCGAAAGGTTTTCAAGGGAACAACTGGTAGCTGCACTAGATGACATGGTCATCGAGTACAAGAAGCTAGCAGAATATCTAAATGAAACTAAATCTTCATCAGATTTAAATAAACTAAATCTGTCTAAAGAGGAAGAGTCAAATGATTTTGAAAAGAAGATTGAAGAGATCTCATCTGAGAATGAGATACTCAAGGAACAGATTCAAACTCTTTCATCTGAAAACAAAAGGCTTAACTATGTTGTTAATGCATGGACAAGATCCGGTGATGCTGTAAAATATCAGATCAGCATGTTGAAACCTGCTAGATCTAGATCCGATTTGGGATATAACAGCTGATCCTAATCTGTCATGCAAAAAGTCAAAACCAAATGACATACTTAAGCCAATAAGTTTTGTCAAAGGAAGTATGACTGACATTGAATCTGATCCTATTCATGAAGAAGTTGCTTTCAAAAATGAAATAGTTTATGTTCCACCGACTGTTAGCTGGCTAAAGAATAAGCTAGAAAAAGCTAATAAGTCTGGTAATTTAAAACCTGACTTTAAGTCAAGGAGTTTTAAAAGAAAATCTTCTTCAAAAGTCAAAGGATCAGTGGCTAGCAGGAAGTCATCTGCTAAGTCAAAATCTTATGCATTACTCACAACACAAAATGGGAAATCCATTTGAATAACTCAAATATAGATTCCTAAGGGACTAATTGATCGAGGATCCAATTAAGTATGGGTACCAAAATGTGTAAATAGTTTATTTTTTAGGTGATGCATGAGGATAGTAGGAAGGAAGCTAGAAGAGTACTCCTCTGAGTTCACAGCTTGGAAGATCAACAATGGCATTTGCCATTCTGGAAGAATAAATGTTTTATTTGTTAAAAATGTTTTTGGTCTTTGGACCACAAAAATTGTTTATTAAACTCTAAATGTCCATATTCATAATGAGAGGAAAAATTACTTTGAAAGTAAAAATACTCTCTAGACGAATATCCTTAATCGGTCTAATTAGACAAAGGTGTCTAAAAGAAACAGTATGTACTTAGACGTATTTTTGCTCATAATCCATACATCTAAGTCTATATGTTGAGGTGGTATACCTACGTAATTAGACGGACACGTCTAATAGACGTTAGACGTTTTTACGTCATGAGCAAGTGGATGCTCACGTCTAATAAACACACGTCTAACACGTGATGTTTATGCAGAATTAGTACACGTCTAATAAACATTAGACGGATTTTTTATAAACACATAATTAGACGTATGCGTCTAATACACTCATCCGTCTAATAGACGATGTGTTATATGGATTTATGGATTAAGAAAAACATCTAACTACGTGCCGATTAGACTGATCAAGGACAGCTGTCTCACGTTGAGAGCTATCTGATTTTCCCGCTCAAAATATCAAACAGTCATCTCTTAATAACATGAAGACACGTGTCTATCAAGTTAGAGAAAATGACTGATATACCCTCATTTTTAATGATGATTTCTTGAAAAAGGACGTCTAACATTTATTAATGGGCCATACCCCTAGAATAGACGGTTATTCTGTATTTCCCTCTTTCATCTATATAAGGACATTTCTGCATGAATTTGAAAGTTTCCAATCTCTCGAAATCCCTAAGAACCCTAGCTTTCTTTGAAGTTCTCTCACTAAACTTCTCTGAAATCTCATGTCGATTCATATTCTCTCAAAATAGTGAAGAAAATCACTCTCGGTCACTGTACTTTATAGGTGGACTTTCCATCGGTGTATTCTTTTGATCAACCGGAGGTGGTGAAGATGTTACAAACCCTAGAATATTATGGGTTAAGGAAGTATTTGGGCGGACGGTTCATCTTCTACGAAGATGAAGTTTGCGAGTTCTTCAAAACGACAGTTATGGTGGATGATTCCATCGTAGCAATCGTCAACGGAACGGAGATTTCTTTTGACGAAGCAGTCTATGTGGAGTTCTTTGAACTTCCAACGGAGGGTCATCTATTCGACTTGGTTCTCTCTTTAGAAATCATGGAGGAAATGAAGACAACTTTCTCTACAGACGGTTCGAAGATCCATGTGAATGGATTCAAGAAGGTATTCAAACCACACTTCATTATTCTAAACGACGTGGTGACGAAGGTTTTGCAAGGGAAGGCTGGTTCCTTCCATCTCTATAGTCAAGACCATTTTGACTATATGTGTGCTATTTCGAAAGGGATCCAAGTAAACTGGGCGCATACCCTTTTTCAGAATCTGTGTTATTCTATCATTCAGACGAACAAGGAGAGTATCACGTATGCGGCTCAATTGAGTCATCTGTTGAAGCATTTGGGGGTTCCCGTTGGTGAACCGGCGTAGATCAACTCTCCAAGAGTATTTACTACTCTTACGGTGGCTAGCATGCTGACGAGGTTGAAGAACAACCTTGAATCTGCATCCGGTGCTTCTAGTTACCAGACCGGTGGAAAGCCTTCCACTCGATCAAAGCCCTCTACTTCTGTTATGTTAACAAGGGAAAAGAGAACCAAAACTGTGAACGAATCGGAGGCCAGTTCCTCCAGTATGAAAAGCCCAAATCAGAAGGACTCTGAATCTGTTGATTCAAGGTTGAAGCAAGGTCCAGGCGTACTTGCTACAACTCCAATGTCATCCTTATCCACTCCCTCAACCTATCTGAGGAAACCTTCGAGGTCCTGTGCCTCAAAGGAGAAGAAGACAAAGGCGCCCCGCGCGTCTAAATCTGCAAAGGTAAAGTCTTCCAAATCTTTGGTTGATGTGCCAAAATTTAATGTTCCCGTGGTGGAACAAGCTGAATCCATATTCTCTCCTTTGAGAGAATCTCTTGAAGGGCCTGCTGTTGAGTCATCCGGTCCAAATGATGAAATTGTTAACAGGGATGAGTCTCATGTTATTCAAACTGATCGTGTAGCCGTCGGTGCTACAGAGTCGTCGCAACCAGAATAAGGTGATTGTTCTTACTCTTGTGGCTGGTGAACCCATCATTCTAGTTCCTAAAGACTCATTGGTAGTCGGGAAAGTTGTTTGTAGGGAGCTTCCTGCTGAGCTCTGTATGAAACCACAATCTGCCTTCGAACTGTTGCGGTCCAGAAAAGGGACAAGTGGAATTGTGATTGGTGAACCTAGACCCGCTCCAAAACCCGTAGAGGTTGTTGGAAAAGGAAAATCTATTGCAGTTCAAGCTCCTGAGAAGGTATCTGAGGCAACAGGTATCGTTGACCTTATTTTGGATCAAGTTAAAGTTCTTGCTGCTGAGAAGTTGGGAATTTATGAGTCCTGGTCCATGGAGAGGCTGTCCTCCAAGTACAATGACTCTCTGTCAAACACTGCCATAGTAAAAGAATGGAAGAAGAGGGTAGCAAACGAGAAGAAAGTCTTGAAACGGGCAAGAACTTCAGATGTTTGTGAAGCTCTGAAGAAAAGAGAACTGGTGGAAGCTTGCATTATTGGAAAAGCTCTTTTTCCAATTTTTGAAGCCAGGAAAGCTAACTTCAATCCTGATGTAAAAGGAGCTGATGTTGAAGCAAAGGTATTGAAGAAGTTGAATGATATCCTGGAAAGCTATGTCTCTGCTATTTCTAGACACATTCACGTCGCTGATTGCTCTAGCGCAGAACCTCTCAATGAAGAAGAAGCTATGGACATTCAAGATGCTGATAATGATGAGCTAGATGCTGCTCTCCTGATCGAATTCGGGAATCTTTCTTCCGAAGAGAGACGCATTCTAGATCATCCTGTCCAAGAACGTCTGAATGGAGAAGAAGAAGTTGTGAATGTTCAAGAGCCTGAACAAGCTCTTGAGATAAATGAAGAAGAAGTCATCATAGAAGACGTTACTGAGGAGGCTTTGTAAACTCCCATTGAAGAAAACGTGTTAATAAACCCTATTGCGAGAACAGAGATTGTTCAAGAAAAATTGGCCGAGGTCACTCAGCCAGAAACTGCAATAACTGAGGGGGAACCCTCCAAAGAGAAAGACAATGAAGAAGAAAGTTCCTCATCTGAGGAGGAACAGGATCAGCTAACAACTTTTATGAAGCCCCGCTTATTTCCCGATGGCGTTGTGGGAAGTGTTCACGAAAACATCAACATTCCTCGTCACTACTTTGGAAATCTGCTCGAAAGATTTGAGAGAGCTGAAAAGGAAATTGAAGAAGAGGAACGAGACAAAGCTGATAAGAATGCCGAAATGAATCAGCCAGAGCAATCCCTACAAGTTCATACAAATTTTGAGCCTATTCAAAGTATGGAAGCAGAATCTGAAGAAGTTTCGTCTCATGAAGAGTCATCTGCCGGAGGAAACAAAGTGTTAAGATCTATGAGGTCTATGCTCTCCTCAATTCAGAAAACCATGTATCAGACAATGAACTCAAGGGAAGAAGAAAGGGAGAACTTTCACAATATTTTCAAGATCCTCACTGAGCTGGATAACACCTTGAAGAAGAACACATATGAGACTCATATCGCGAACGTAAACTTCTCAAAGTTTGAAAAGCAACTTGTCAATCGCCAAACCGAGTTATTTGACATTGAAAGGCAAATCAACGATTAACGCCACAAGGAAACCTTGGAAGAATTTAGTATGCTGAATAATCAGATGGTGGAAATCCAGGGTTGGATGAGTAGAAATGATAATGAACGCCAAGAATTTGCTGACTCCATTGCTAGAAGGTTTCAAGCAAAGGAGGATGCAACGGTCAATGCTGAAGGTGCTCAACCTCGATCAGTTCAAGGTGAGTCAAGCAGAAGAAATGATGGTGTGTCAACCGGCACAAGATCCAGGCGAGCCCCAACCTCTGATGACAATCCTAGGCCAACCAAGAGAGGTGGTGGTCGAAGCGGTGCTGAGCGTGGAGGTAGAAATGGTGGTGGCCGGAGTAAGCTATCCAATGTTGATCAAGGTGGACGTACTAGTGGTGGTGAACACGGTGGAAGATTAAATGCAGGCGGTCGTGGTGGTCGCGGTTATCCTCATTTCATGAACATGCTTCCCAGGCAAGAGATGAGTTCAACCGATCCTCGAGTTAAAAGGGAAGAACAATGATTTCTCTTCTTTTAGTCTATTTAACTTTATTGAACATGGTTCTTTGATGATTTTTCGAATATTGGTTTTGATGAATGATGTAAGTGAACAAGGTTTCTGTTTATTTATATGATGAATGCCTGCTTTGAAATCTATATGCAGGTCTGCAATTTCTTCATCAAAAAGGGGGAAATTGTTGGGTCAAATTATTTTGACTAAGTGTTGAAATAATTTAACCACTGATATTTTGATGATGAAATAACTTATGAGTTTTGATACAGGTGTATTGAGACAATATGTTATAAGACTTGGATCTAATGAGGGTCATTAGACCGATTTTGATTTTCATTTGAATAGAATTAGACGTATAGTCTAACTCATCGGAGTTAGACGTGTAGTCTAATAGATGTAAAGAATTAGATGGATGGTCTAATGAATACACGGAATTAGACGTGAGTCTAATAGAATTAGACGTACAGTCTAACTCATCGGAGTTAGACGTGTAGTCTAATAGATGTAAAGAATTAGACGGATGGTCTAATGAATACACGGAATTAGACGTGAGTCTAATAGAATTAGACGTACAGTCTAACTCATCGGAGTTAGACGTGTAGTCTAATAGATGTAAAGAATTAGACGGATGGTCTAATGAATGCACGGAATTAGACGTGAGTCTAATAGAATTAGACGTACAGTCTAACTCATCGGAGTTAGACGTGTAGTCTAATAGATGTAAAGAATTAGACGGATGGTCTAATGAATACACGGAATTAGACGTGAGTCTAATAGAATTATACGTACAGTCTAACTCATCGGAGTTAGACGTGTAGTCTAATATATTTGTAATTAGACGGGTAGTCTAATTGATATTCGGAATTAGACGTACAGTCTAACTCATCGGAGTTATACGTACAGTCTAAGTCATCAGAGTTAGACATACAGTCTAACTCATCGGAGTTAGAGTACAGTCTAACTCATCGGAGTTAGACGTGTAGTCTAATAGAAAATGAAAGTTAGACGTGCGTCTAACTCCTTCAGACAAGTCTGAGGTAGAACCGGAATTAGACGTGCCAGTCTAACTCAGTGGAGTTAGACGTGCCAGTCTAATGGTTATTGAATAATTAGACGTGTGGTCTAATTACTGAAAGTTAGACGTGCGTCTAACTCCTTTAGACAAGTCTAAGGTAGAACCGGAATTAGACGTGCCAGTCTAACTCAGTGGAGTTAGACGTGTCAGTCTAATGGTTATTGAATAATTAGACGTGTGGTCTAATTAATGAAAGTTAGACGTGCGTCTAACTTCTTCAGACAAGTCTGAGGTAGAAACGGTATTAGACGTGCAGTCTAACTCAGTGGAGTTAGACGTACCGTCTAATGTTATTGTAATTAGACGCGAGTCTAATTCTATTAGACCAGGCAGTCTAATAGACGTTTTTCTATTAGAAGGAGATGACTTATTTCATTAGACTGATTCTCACAATCCGTCTAACTGAAATACGTCTAATGCTCAATTTAAGCAGTACGCTTGAATCTAGCATTTCTCCTACCCACGTGTTATAGCTGTACCCTACTTCTGCTCCACTTTCTAGTGAAGATTAGTACAGAAGTTATACGCATCCAATCAAGGAATGCCACGTAATAGAATTTTCCTCACATTACCCATTTTACAGGTACATCCCTGATGGAATATTCGGCGCACTACTAGTTCTGTACGGCCACGATCCTTGTGCTCAGAACATGTTGTGTACAATGGAGGTTTTCCAATGGAAGAGTGCCACGTATCATTCTTGAAGATTCGACCGTTAGCTCCTACTCAGTATTTAACAAATCCTAAGGGCAACGGACGAAGAACCTTACCAGTGATCTTGTGCCTTAACAAGTCGAACGAACAAGCTATCTGATTTTGCAGAGAGAGAAACTACTCAATCATCTTGCTTACTGAACTTATTATGTGAAGCTTCTTTCTGATTGTACTGTGTGTGAATCGAGAGAGAGAGCTAGAATCAAAACACCTTTAGCTGAGTGATATTCTTCATCTTGTAATTGAACAGAAAGTGTTCTGTTCAATAGTGAGCTAAGTGTGTGTAAATTGTATTTGATTTTAATCATATTATAGTGAATCCTTCCGGTGGTTGGAAGAAGGGGTGACGTAGGAGAGTTTCTCCGAATATCTATAAACAAACTGATGTGTTCTTCTTTTCTGTCATCTTTTCATATTTCATCTTGTGCTTCAAACCCAAGTAAACAATTCCACCTTGAATCTGTTTCAAGTGTTTACACAAGTTTGCGTAGAATAGAAAGCGAATTAAATCCCTAACATGATTTCTTTCAAACAGTTTTTCATAAGCCTTCATCCTTAGTCAGATCCCCGTCTCTATCGATAAAGCCGATCCTATCAGATTTTATCTAATTATTAATTACCTTTTTTCATTTAGGCTCTTCAAACGAGGTTATTGCCTCATTCTACGTTTGAGGTTCACTTTCCATCATGAAAGTAATAAAATATGGGCCAAATGATTTTTCCGTTCTAGCTCATAAACTTCGTCTAAGTTTAACCTTAGCTTCATTTTTTTTCTTATTCATCTAATTCAATAAAACTTTTTGGAGAACGTTGTTCTTCATTAAACTTACATGGAAGTAAAGTTCAAAGAACGATGCTTTTCTCGATTCCATTATCGTAATCTTATTCTTATAAATATCCGGAATGTCCGATTTAAACACAAGAAAATGATAAACACTAATGTTATGTACATATCTAATAAATATACAATCAATAGTTTTTTATCCAACTTTTACCATTTTAGGTAATTGTACGACTACCTTAGCTAGACACCCAACATTTGTAAGTATTCATATTATAGTTTTCTTTCATGTCATAACTCATATGGAATTGTATCTAGCTTCTTTTGTGGAACCATATTTAAAAGGTAATTATCCGTCAAAATAGCTTCTCCTCACATGTTCTATGGTAGACCAGAACTTAAGAGAAGTGAGTTCATCATTTCTTTTAATGTTCTATTTTTTTGTCAACTGTACCATTTTGTTAAGGAGAATAAGGTGTTGTTGTCTCATGGATTATACCATGTTGAGCACATAACTTGGCAAAAGATGATTCATATTCACCTCCTTTATCACTTCTTAACACCTTGATCTTTTTACCAAGTTGATTTTTAACCTCATTTTTATAAAGAGGGAATGTCTCTATGGCTTTATCTTTACGTTTAAGAATATATATACATAACAATATTTTGTGTTGTCAGCAATAAAAGTAATAAAGTATTTTTCTCCACCACGTGTTGGTGTTCCTTTTAAATTACACACATCTGTATGAATTAAATCAAGTGCTCTATTATTTCTTTCAACGTTTTGAAAGGATGATCTCGTCAATTTCATTTCAACACAAGTTTCACACTTGTGTTTCTTATTTTTTTCGAATGTAGGTATATACTCTTTAGTTTTATTAATCAATGCATCGAATCATAATTAATATGACCTAGCCTACCATTCCATAAAATGGAAGACTTCAACAACTAAATAGAAGAGTTATTCTTTTCATTCATACTTGGTTTGCCTTTACATTAAGCTTAAAAAGCCCATCAGTATCATAACCTCTACCTACAAACTTTCCACCTTTGGATAAAACAATTTTATTCGGTTCAATCACAATTCTAAAATCATTCTTACTTAAAGGAGAGTCGAATATCAAAATTTTTCGGATCTCCGGAACATACAACACATTAGTCAAAGTTAAATCTTTCCGTTGAAGACAGCCTTAACACCACATTTCGTTCACCTTGTATGTCGGAGGTGGCATAATTCCCCATAAATAGTTTTCACCATTCTTCACTTCTTCGAGGCGTGCATATACTTCTTTGTTGGAGCAAACATGTCTTGTAGCTCATGTGTCAATCCACCATTCTCGTGGATTAGACCCCACCAAGTTAACCTCAGATATCACCGCACAAAGATCCATGTCCGACAATCCTTGAGTTAAATTAGCCTCTCAAAATCTTTTTGGCTTCTTGCAATCGAAAGATCTATGGCTCATGCCATTACAATTGAAACACTTTCCCAGGAACTTCTTAGAAAATCCACCTTTAGGATTAAGGTTCTAGTTTTGACAAACAAATTGTGTTTCTTCTTATCTTTACCATGTTCCACCACATTTTATTTAGTCACATGTTGACTAAACTATTTCTTGAAGTTGTTTTTATTTTCCTTTTCAATGCGTAGACGAATTACTAATTCTTCTACGTTCATATTCTTTCGCTTGTTCTTGAGGTAGTTCTTGAAATCGTTCCAAGATGGTGGAAGTTTCTCAATAATAGACGTCACTTGGAAAGTTTCTCCTAAATTCATGCCCTTAGCTCGAATTTCATGCAAAATAACTTGGATCTCTTGAACTTGTTTAATGACTGGACTTTAATATACCATTTTGTAGTCCATAAATTGACCGACCAAAAACCTTTTTACACCGGCATCTTCGGTTTTGTATTTACGCTCAAGATATTGACATAGTTCTTTGGTCATACTCTTTTCACTATACACATTGTACAATAAATCTGACAAACCATTCAATACATAATTTCTACACAAGAAATCTGAATGGTGCCAAACATCAATGGCCGAAGCCGCTTGCACATCAACTTTCGGATGCACATTTACATCCGATAATGAAGCCACATATGGCTCATCAATCTTAGGAGTGGGAGGATCCTCTATGAGGAAGTGAGGTAGAAGAACATTTTCTGCTTCCATCTCTTAAAGTTTGATCCATCAAACATTTTGGGTTATCTAGATGGTTAGCGGGAACTAAACATCCTCATGTTGGAAGTAGGTGTTTCGGTAGTCATTTCTGAAACAAAACCAGAAACGTGTAAAATTATGATATTAGTAATATTTTAGATTGAGTCAGATAAAATTGTTTTATCCAAATGTAGGATGTTTGTAAGTAGAGGTTATGCTACTGATATTTACGTATAATTGTTACAAGATAAGAATATGTTACGACTTGATTCGTAAGGTGTGTTTTGGGTTCAAGAATCAAGTTCTTGATCTTAGGACCGGTGGAAATTCTATAATCAAAGGACAGCGAAAGGTTTTGATAGAGAATTTTTTTTTTGGGGGGGGGGATAGAAGAACTAAGGGTGCGAAGAGAAAATATAGTTGGTCTATACCAAAGTCCATAATAAATAATAATAGACGAACGAGGTCGAAGTTCATATCTTAATTATTCCATTCATGGGTCCTTGGGGAAGAAAGACCAGCCTTATATAGGTGATGTCTTGCCCCAGAATATTCGGTTACAACAACTACTAGAAAATAACAGAATTTGGTTTGTAAAATAGAAAAGGAAAGCAAAAATCAAATAATAAAACAACAAAACAGAAATCTGGCCCATGTGCACAATAGGACCGAGACCGGGTGCCGAGAAAGGTTGCTGGAAATTATTTTAGGACCGAGGCCTTGATTTTATACCGTAACATTATCTCCCCCTTCAAATTTCGTCGCCCTCGACGAAAAAGACCGTGGTCTGCCGAGTCTGTCGAGCCTCTAATGGTATAGACCAACAGTATTTTCTCTTCGCACCCTTGGTTCTTCTATCCCCCCCCCCCCCAAATTCTCTATCAAAACCTTCCGCTGCCCTTTGATTATAGAATTTCCACCGGTCCTAAGATCAAGAACTTGATTCTTGAACCCAAAACACACCTTACGAAATAAGTCGTAACATTCTTGGTATTAGAGCAAGACGATCCTCAAATGAAAGAAACCCGGTAGCAAACAAGACATGGACGCTCTTAAGACTCTACTCGAAGGCTGTCCCAACAATATGCCTCCATGCAAGCTGCCCTGCAGCAACACAAGTCCGAATCGGCTGCTATGCATGCGGACCTTAAACAGTAGATGGCCGAACTGAGCAATAATATGGACAGAAGGTATGCTGCTGGAAAAAGCATGACAACCATTGAAAGAGGTGCATTAAATAATGGCCAAGATCTCCGTACCCGACTCTATAATATTGCTTCTTGCTACCTTCCTCCAACCCGGCTCACAAATGTTAATATTCCTGAATTTGATGGGACTAATTTGGAGGGCTAGCTCTTATTTGCCAAACAAGTCTTTTGGGTGAACAAGACGAATCATGCCACAAAGTTAGACATTGTTCGCACTCACGTCTCAAAAGAGGCAAGAACGTGGCATGAATCATATTTGCAGAATCGCAACCAAAAGGTAGCCTTGACGTGGGATGCATTCAAGAGGGATCTCTTGCTGCGATTCAGTTGCAGGCTCTTGTACAGCGCCAAGCCGCCGCTGCTGCCCAAACCATGCATTGTTAACACGGTCTGGCCGAGCACAAACCGGACAACCGATCCCAAGGAAGACCGACGCTATACTTGCAATGATAATTGGGAGCCCAAACATAGGTGCAAATCCAGATTGTTCATGGCCCCGGATAATCAGCAAGAAGTCCAAGAACGCGTTCAAGAACCCATCAAAGAATCAGGTTTTTATGACCCACCTTTTCTGCTTGATATAATGGACGAACGTGTCATTATTTTGCACACTTTCTCGGTCCAGTAGGGTACCCATCGGTTGCGGGTCAACATAATACAAGGCAACTAGCTAGAAAAGACCTTGGGAAATCATAATGTTGCTGCCACGGTACACATAAAGAGTAACAATGAATGCCAAAGTGTTTCACTTGTTTTGGAAGACACTCCTAAAAATTTCCAAAAAATGATCAAAGAGCTCAACCAGCAACCCAACAACCGACCACCAGCCAGGAAGGTAGTTAGAAGACATTGCTATGTTGTTGCACATGTGTTTCTGGTCTAGATAAAGGACTGGTCTTGGTTGTTTGAATACATTCTAGAGTATGCCCGGAAGAAAAATGGCCATTTTGCTGCACCTAGCGTGTTGGGCCGAAGGAAGGACTGGTTGTGGAGCATGAAGACCGAGGGCTTCTAAGAAATGCGGTCCTAGACTCCGACACTTGTTGGACTTGCTGAAGTCCGACCGAATTCTTTGAAATATTGAGCATGCGCATTAGAGGCTCGGCAGACTCGGCAGACCACGGTCTTTTTCGTCGAGGGCGACGAAATTTGAAGGGGGAGATAATTTTACGATCTAAAATCAAGGTCTCGGTCCTAGAATAAATTCCAGGAACTTTTCTCGGCACCCGGTCTCGGTCCTATGGTGCACATGGGCCAGATTTATGTTTTGTTGTTTTATTATTTTGTTTTGCTTTCCTTTTCTACTTTACAAACCGAATTATGTTATTTTCTAGTATTTGTTGTAACGGAATATTTTGGGGCAAGACATCACCTATATAAGGCTGGTCTTTCTTCCCCAAGGACCCATGAATGGAATAATGAAGATATGAACTTCGACCCCATTTGTCTATTATTATTTACTATGGACTGTTTGGTATAGACCAACAGTATTTTCTCTTCGCACCCTTGGTTCTTCTATCCCCCCCCCCCAAAAAAAAAAAATTCTCTATCAAAACATTCTGCTGCCCTTTGATTATAGAATTTCCACCGGTTCTAAGATCAAGAACTTGATTCTTGAACCCAAAACACACCTTACGAAACAAGTCGTAACAGATTACTAACAATCTTAAAATAGTTTCACCATCTCCCGTTGTGCCGGAGAGTTTTGTTAGTGGCTGCTTCCCATGGTACAACGGAACCTGCAATGATTTAGCACAAAAAAATGACTACAACAATAAACTAGATAAAAGTACTTGAATCACAATCACTAAGTTTCGCATAAAAATGGTCGAGTCAAGAAGCTCGAAAAATGCTCACAAAGAACAACAATGACTTTTGGAATTCTATATTGAAAAATTGTAAGATAATATGTGGAGAGGAATACAATGTGAATTGATATTTATAATTGAAAATTAAACTCTAAAACTATTAATTTTTTCTTTAATACATTGGTCAATAATCCAACATTCATTCATCCAATGGTTATCCTTGGTTGCCTTTTCATTATCCTTGTAAGTTACATCCATTAATAAATATTTTGTAGTTACAATTGTAATTAACAACATTTGTTAATTACCTCATTTAAGGCATTAATGTTAATTGTAAGAAATAAGAAATTCATTTTCATTTGGATTAAATTTTATCTTAATTCACATTGAATTTGATGTTAATTTCATTTGGATTAATTTCACCTTAACTAAAATTTGAATTTGGTATGAATTTCATTTAGATTAAATTACACAATTAATTCACATTTGAATTTGATGTGAATTTGATTTGGATTAAATTTCACAATTAATTCACATTTGAATTTGATGTGAATTTCATTTGCCCAAATATCATTTCCATTTAATTAATGGAATTAGTTTAATTCCAACAAATTATAGATTTTATTTTGTGAGCTCGATACTTTGTTACGTGTGTAAAATGATATTGACAATATACCCCTCATGCCCGTCTAACTAGACGATCTCTACTACTATATTTTTGGACTAAAAAAAATAATTTTATATTTTACTTTGTATGTTTTTTTAAATTTTGTTAAAATTCTCCTACCATGTTAATTCTGGTGCTAATTTTCATGTAGACAATCATCCATTTATCAAAGAACACAGACTAATTCCCGTTATAGAAATATTCCATCAAGAACATAACTCTTTTGATGTTTGTGACAAATAAATATATAGGTGAATAATACAACAAATAATACAAGAATAATACATGTATACATACAAATAGATAAAAATTTACAAAAAAAAGATGTTAAATGAACATAATACACTTAAACATGCATTGTAAAATATTTAAACATCTCAAAAACGTTCATTGAAAATCGTATTGAAAAATGTCAAAAAAGTCAAAGTACCCAAAAAAAATGTGAATATCTTTTTCTGGATAAGAAATATTTTTTTGAGAACAAATATATCAATTTTGTAATTTTGGACAAGTATATCGTGCTGGTTTCATTTTTCAGTCGTAGAATGAAAGCACGGTCGAATGTCTGCCTAGTTGGTTTTCTTGGTCGAAAACAATTCCAATGCCAAACTATCTCGATCAGGACATCGGACGTTGACTATGGATGATCCTCAATTTTCTCCTCGGTTAGAAACCACGCTAGAGACTCCAATCCTCAGTCAAAATTTATGACACGACTCTTATAGTCAAAAACACATACTATACAAAGAACACACAATGCTCAAAAATTGACCTAATTCCAAATTTTTCTAAACAAGATTGTTAATTAACACGTTTTTAACAATAATATAACATAAAGTACTTTAACATGCAAAATATCAAATCAATTGCATAATCCAAGCAACACATGCATATATAACTTGAAAATTAAAATAGATAAATATATTAGAAATTGAGAGTACAAACAATGAATTGAAGGGAAATGATTCCTTACAAAGCTTATGGATATCCTTAATAGCAAGATTACAAAATTTCAAAGCAAGAAATTTATTTTTAATAACAAAGAGTTCTAGGAGGTTTGGCCTTGTGTTTTTTCTAAGATAACTTGTTTAGGATATAAGTAAACTACCATAAAAATTTAAGTTAAAAATTCCTCTCAATGAGTTTGAATATCTGGAAATAGCTCTAAAGTACTTCTAATTTGATTTGTGACTTTGTGGTTATCATTTTGTAGAAATTCCTGGCGGATTTAAATTCCTCACATTTGTGTGATGACGCAACATTTTCCAGAGCTAAAATTAGAATTGTATCGAGGAAGAATAACGCATTTTATGAAATCATTAAGATTTTACACGACTACTTGCTAACTTTTTGAAGATCAGTTGAAGAACGCCAATAAAAGCTGAAGAATAACTTTTGAAGATTGTCTGGGTTAGTTTCTCAGTTGTTCTCTCGGTCGGGCCTCTAGTCGCTTGGTCGAAAACCATGCCAGTCTAGTTTTTTTGGTTAAAAATCAGGCCACGGGTCTGGGTCAACATTTGGGCCTTATGGCTCGGTATTTGACCATGGCTTTGGCCATTGACTTGGCCTAATGGGTCTTGTCTCAGTCCGCCGGTGACACTGCCCGAACCCTCGTCGGTCGACGACTTTTCCAGCTACATTGACCTGATATTTTGATTTCGTTTCCCAAATACATACAAAACAAATAATATAATATTAATAATAAATAAATTCATTAAAATTCATTTATATATTATCACATCACTTATTTTATATATTTTGGCTTTATCACATCAAAATTAATTTTTTCAAAGTTTGATAATGTTATCTCCAAAAATAAATATTTATTTAATAAAAATATATCAATATTAGGTCAAATAATTTAAATATAACTTATTATATATCTTATAATATGAAACTACCTATTTCCGGAGTCTGATCGACCCGAAAATGATTATAAAAATAAATATTTATTTAATAATAATAAAATATATCATTAATAGGTCAAATTATTCGAATTTAACTTATTATATATCTTACTATTAATTTTATTTCCGGGAACTAATTATTTCCCGAGTAAGATCGAAACGATGATTACTTAAAAAATAACTATTTATTTAACAAATAATGTAATAAGCCCAAATATTGATTTTAGAGAACAAAAGGTTTAGAATTTATTAAAATATATAAATTAAAAAATGGTAAGTGAAAAATGAGTATCTAAATAATGTTCCTCTTGAATAAAGTTTGAAAAAATAATCTATTTTAGTAAAATGCATGTCCATGTTTAAAAAATAGGCACTACATTCGCAATTCTCAATATATAGATTTTTTAGACATGTTTAAAACAAATAAAAATATTAAAATTTATGAGACTCGTGTAACAACTCTTCCCTTTTTAGTTTAAATGCATCCAATGGTCTCATTGCGGACTTAACTTCATCCTTATCATGTGCATGACTCTGTCAACATGTATACCTAGACCCTTCCAAAGATAACACCATATATACCTAGACCCTTCCAAAGATAACACCATATATACCTAGACCCTTCCAGAGATAACATGTTGAATTTTGATGCGTGAGTTTGTCATCTCCTTACCTAGACACTTCATAGTAAGTGGACAAAATTGTAAACAATAACGTCAACACTATATGATGAGCATTATTTATGAAAACATTCCTTAAGTTGATCACATCAAGATTTAAGACAATGTGTCTTAAACCAATCACGCTTTATCAAAATTTAAAATGAGGTTTTCATATAACGATCATACTTAATCAAGACCTAGGTTGATATTTTAAAGGTATCGTCAACACACCATAGTAACTCTACTATTTAGGGCAATGCCTTTGGGTTGAACAAAATAACATTAAACACCGTAGTAACTCTTTATCGAAGTAATATTTGTGACGCTACCTCTAAGTTAAGTGTACAAAATGCACACACTTTTGACTATTGGCAACATAAATCTTTGGAGGAAAAAAGTGTTTGTATCTTTAGGAAATGGAAAGAAAAGTGAATTACTAAACTATTTATAATCGTTTTATGCTAAAGAGATTGTTTCCACGTGTTCAAAAGGGGTGGAAAATAGGGCTTCGTTCATTTTCGTTGGTTTTATAACATTTTTTTAAAATATAATTCCCTAGTAGAGACCCATGGTATTTTGGTTCGTTTTTGAATTCATTATATTATTTTAATAAATTTCTCATAGTAGAGACATAGGTAGGGTCTTTTGGTTAGTCTTTTTCTTTCAAGAAAATAGCCAAACCATGTTAACCTTCTAGGTGTTTTTTTTTCTCTTGACATTTAGTAAAATTAGATCGAAACATCTTTAGAAATTGTTTTTGTACATCGTTCTTCAAATGTTTCATGAGGAGTTCACGTGCAAATGATGTTTTCTTCGAAATAAATGATGTCCATTTTGAATTCGGTCTCTTACATAAACGCTTTTCCTGAATTTTATTTGAAGGATTTGTTTGATTGAACATCATTTTGAAGTTCAGATTACGATTAATCTTTCAATCACGTGCCATGAGATTTAGTCTTATTTCTCAGATTTAGAATTCAACATGCTTTAGACTCCAAGGCCTTTGGGATTTTCTTCTATACTTAGGGTATATATCTTGTGAATCAGTAAACTTTTGTTTTTGTATGCGCAAACTAGACATGAGTTTAGATGAAAAAAATGGTAATTTTAATATTTAAACCTCATTGAGTATTTCTTTTGCCTGTTTTTTCAATGACTTAGGGTATATCTAATAAAATCAAGACATTTTGTTCTTACTTTTTAGTAAACTGGATAACAATATAGATGAACACAAGTAGTGATTTTGTATTTAAACCCACACAGTCTTGATGGATATGATTTGTTTCTTGAGGCATTAGGCTTTTTGCACTTAACCTCTATTTGGGATGAGACACCACCTATGTTGACAATGTGGTTCCAAATTTGGACGTTCATCTACCATGAACTCCCTCTTAAAGGTCAATAGTTTAATATTTTCGTAAGGATTTGTGAAATAATTAACTAAAGAGAACCATGCTTGAATCTCAAAAGTTAAATTGGCTCATCTAGATACATCGATGGAATAAATGGCTTAACCCGTATCCTTACTCATTTCCTGAATCTTTAATTCATATTTCGTCATTTTTCACTATGTATGTTTGGGCTAGAGGGTTCAAGGGTTGTCATCATTCTTTGACTAAAACATGTTTTATATTTATTATTATTTTAACCGCACATCATAAGAGGCTGCCTTCTTACTCTCGTAACAAATAAAGAAGAAGTAAAACGTAGTTCAGTTTTCATTAGAATAGTCAAAAGAGGCATCGTCGTTTTTGTTTGTATAACAATTTTAATTTTAAGAAAAATACCCCTAGTATTGACGTAATGGTTTTGTGGTTTTGAATTTATTAGGATCATGTCTAGCAATATGACGAGTACATATTCTCATAAGAGAATAAATTATGTCCGAGCATTGTTTCGAGCATGCATGTTTAGTATTTTTTTTAGGTTTTATTGGGACCGAACCTAGTGATAGGTTGCCTACTATACACTGTTTTATTTTGTCTTCTTCCGCTACTCCCGTTTTCTTTAAAAAAGCTTTTTGTTTTCTCGGGAAAAAGGTAGTTCTTATTATAGTTTTTTATCAATCTGAATGTAGGTCGATTTGTGCGATACGAAGTTGGTTAGGCTCCATGTCTTACCTATCCTTTCAAGTGCTCCACCCATAGAGGGGACATGGGAAAGGATTTGGATGGTAAACTCGATCCGTGCATTATTTTTAGAAAATGTTTTTTTACAAAAGTTATGTTATAGAACCCCTTAGCTTAATTTCCTCTCAAATATCGTAAAAAGTAGATAAAAAAGACTATCCATTTAAGATGTTGTCCTATCTTTGAGATGATGAACCAATGTGGAGCTCTATAACATAGAATTTTTGGTTGTCCCATACATGTTTTAGATTAGTATGCATATAAACGTAATAATCTAATTGACTTCAAGAGTCGCCACTTTAGTTTACTTCACAAAAAAATTAAAGAAAGGAAAATCAGAGTATTCTCGTATTAAGGGTCCGATACTTAGTTACGTATTAAGAAATGATCATATCGTTATATCCTATACGTCTATCTAAAAGGACAGTCTCTACTTGAATGTAGTTAGTCATTGTATTTTGTAAAGATGTGTTACACATGCATTTTGAGTTCAATTTTTTTTCTTGTGAATATTCTAACTTTATGTCAAATTAAGGGATTAACCATATTCATTGCTCAAAGATGAATATAAGCTTCTGCTAGGTTTGAAAAAGGTTTATATCAAGCCACTAAATTATCTTAGTTTCCATTATCATGTATTATGTCTATTTAAAAGGGTAATATTATTCTTAGTTTATAGATGACATCAATCACTAGTTAGGTTTATAGATGACATCAAGCCACTAAATTTGAACATCAACATGAATCCGTTGATTTGCATGTTGCTTGATTATTTGCTTATTTGGTCTAAATTGTTAATCCTTATAGGAAAGGAGTTCATGAGTGTAGAAAGATGAGGATTTGAGATGTGTAGATACTCAATTTTAATACCCCAAAATTAAAATGGGTCTTCCTGGTTTAGTATGATGTTCATACTTGATTACCGAAACAAGAGAATAAAATAAAAGTTCACTTTGAGAAATTGGCTCGGAAGGAGCCTCGAGTAGCGGTCTACACACCAATTTCCCAAAGAAAACTTAGCTTCATATGTTTTAATACATTCAGAATGACCGTCTTGAAAAATCATGAAATTTAAGTATATTGTTCTTGGACAAAATGTACCGAACAACTAGTTTGTGGCTCATTTGTGTGTCCAAATGTCGTTTTTCAAAAAGAGTCGGAATTTGGGAAATCTGAAATGTTTAGATTTACCAGTTTGAAAATCTTGAATTTTGAGTATAATATTATTATTAGCAATTTTGTGTAGAACGCTTTCAAATGATAAAACGTCAAAACCGAGTCGAAACGAGTGAGTTGGAAGCGTGTCAACATTGGTCAACGCGCCAGACTTTGTGCCTAAAAAAATTCAAAATCGTGTGTGCTGACGTATGTTGTCGCCAGGCGCAGAACATTTGGAAAAACAACCATAACATGTTTTTTTGCTTTCCGCTGAAGAAATCTTAGAGGCAACTTCAACTTCAAAACATCAACCAGAACGCTATATTAAATGGATTTAGCTATTCTTGGATGTTTTAGAAATCTAGAAGAGTCCTCTAACACGTTCGTTTATACTTGGAGTAATATTGATTCAAATAAGTAGATGAAGACGATACGACCAAGACATGATCAAACCAAACATTTCTTCGATGTTTAATTCATAACTAATGTGTTGGGATCGAGATCTACAATTGAGACGGAAGTCTCACAAAGTTAAACGCTTACACACACATCGTTTGATAATAACTCTATTAAAAGTTAATATCGATTTCTATTCTTCGCAAGACGTCACAAACTCTTAAACCGAGTTCAAGTGCGGAAATATTTGTTTCGACTTGAAGCGACACAATGAGATTGGAGTAATGCAATAGAAAGAACACATGACACAAAGGATGTTTATGAATGTTCAGAGATAAAACTTCTACGTCACCCTTTATTCTCAACCTTGAGAAGGATATTCACTAGATTATTTGATTGAATACAACACTTGTACATAACCTAGTCAAACAACTAGGACTTAGTTATTGTCTGTTTTCGAACTCCTAGCACACACGCTCTATTGAACAGAAACAAATTCTATCAACTTACAATGTTAAGAAACTCACACAGAATAGGTAGAATTGTAATACATATTTAGAACAACACACTTGAAGGCTTTTGACACTTTTAGAGCTTTAGAGATTTGATGGCTTAAGGTTCGTAAAAAGATTGTTCAGAACACCGGTGTGAAGCAAGTTGTCCTCTTTCTTCTTAAGTAGGTAAATGTCAACATTCATATTTTTCTGCTCAATGAACATATTTTGCTTCATAAGACATTTGTCTTGATCTTGATTAGTTGAGTTTTAGGATAGTACATCAGATGAGACATTCTTTGATTTTGTCTATACTTGGATGATAACGAGCCAAGATGTCATTAATGAGATTATGATTTACGAGGAGCGTAATCTCAAAAGTTTTGACTTGTCTTTGATTCTTTTAGCATAGTTCTGTTACTGCCAAATGGTCTTCATCAGTCTTTACTCCAAAATGGAAATAAAATACTGAGGACGCATAAAGTTGATGTTTGTAGCTACCGGAAATGTCTTTATATTTTACCGAGGTTGATAGTTTGTGAGAAGAAAGAAAATACCGGAAGCGCTTCTAAGGAAATGTCGATTTTATATAAAACCCAATTTCAATAAAATACTGGAATCGCTTCTTATAAAACCGAAGTTATATAATACCGATATTTAAAACCAGGCGCGTGCTTTGCAAAATACAGATTTGCAATATACCGGACGGTTGACTTGATATAAAACCGATGTGAGAAAAATGCCAATTCCACTTTAAAATAAAACTAAAGTGCAAACTACCGGCTCCGCTTTAATAAAATACCAACTTTTGATAAAACCGGCTAGACTTCAAAAAATGTCGACTTCGTAGAATGCCTATTTGGGATAAAATACCAGTTACATGTTTGTAAAATGCCGATTTTACAAACTACCGATTACGCTTTACAAAATGCCGATTTTCATAAACTACCGGCTACGCTTTGCAAAATGTCGATCTTCATAAACTACCGGCTATGCTTTGCAAAATGCCGATCTTCATAAACTACGGACTACGCTTTGCAAAATGTTGATCTTCATAAACTACCGGCTATGCTTTGCAAAATGCTGATCTTCATAAACTACCGACTACACTTTGAAAAATGCCGATCTTCATAAACTAACGACTTGTAGATAATACGGAAGTTTGATCATATACCGATTTAATAAAATTTCGGGCATCTTTCCGGTTTTCTTTAATCTGCACAAGATTAGATTAAGTGATTAAGTTCTTTATTTAATAGTTAATTAATACTTATACTTAATTAACTATTTGTACTTAACATAATATTATATGGCTAAGTTTTAGATTGAGACCTATGGTTGGAATGCTAAAACATATCATGTTCGAATGGCATTGATCCCGCGTCTCCATTCAATGGATAGGATAGTATATTTAGACCGACAATTCGGTACAAGTTCACCCACTTTGTTCTAAAAGTGAACTAAAGCATATGTTGACTTTTGTTTGGCTAAACCATTTCGGGCAAATGAGATACTATTGGAAATATCATTGAGTTATCTATCATTTTGTACCAAGTAGCGCTCATGGATCAATCTACAGCCCATGTGAGGTTACCCATAAACCAAGTTGTCCACTTTGAAACTCATGGCGTTCCATCGAGAATTGCATGGACATACAGCCAGACTTGACAATTTCTTCTAACACCAAAGTGGAATTAACAAGCTCTTATTTTCAACGCGCACTATCTCAGTCTCAATGGTTTCATGTGTCAAAATTTATGGTTGTTTGAAGTTTCGGTTGATCCATATTGACATGAAAGGGAAACTAGAAAATGCCTAACTTCAAAAATTTGTAACTTGGTCTACACTTAACTATTTGGCCGGAACAAGGGCCTAAATTGTAGGTTGAATGGTTATCTACAAAGGAAAAATAATCCCAAGTGTGGATGTGAAGGAATTAAAATCGGTTGAACTTGAAAAAGCATTACCGATTTCGCTAAATTCCTAATTCCTAAGTTACTCTTCGCCTAAAGGGTATATATAGGATTTACCTCATTTAATTGAGAGATGGTTATCCATTTGCTAAAATTTGAGACTTGAGAGTAGAGAGAGACTTGGAGAGAAAGCAACCAAATCAAGAACATCTAGAAGGAGATTCCGGCTAGTCCTCTTCAGTTGCAGTTCTTCTTTGTTTATTGTCTTCTTCAGGTAGGCCCTCTAGTCTCATGTTATTGTAATCATGTAAGAAGTCGGTTATGTATACTGAACGATGATTGTTGATCAAATTTCAATTGATTAAGTTATTTTTTTAATTAATTGATTGTTTGTTTAAATGCTTGAATGACTAGTTAAACCTAGTTGATAAAGTCTTATGTAGTTGATTCTAGTCCTAGGAAGATGCTAGGACATAACTAGCCTCGATTCTACAACTTTTGTTTGTCGTAAATGTTCGTTCTAGATGCTCTTATTGACGAAACGAATATGCATTCAAGGCTCTGAAAGATAATGAATACTCTCGTAGTGGTCACGGAGCCAATGCATCAAAGAATGACGAGTTACAAACAGTAACCGTTTTCCATTTTTCAAAATATTTAGGCGACCATAGACGACTTTCCTTGGTTGGAGAATCTCCCAGTAACACCTCGGAAACTGGTGAAGCAGGAGGACAGTTGAGGAAGACGACGAAAGCCACTCAACCTTTTCCTTGTTCTTTTGTCCGAATTCCTAAATTTCTAGGGGATGTTCAAAGAAATCCCTGGACTTTCCATTAGTTTAAATTTGCCTAGGAAGTTAAAATTCAGAATTAATTCTAAAGTTATAATTAATTAGACCCATAACTTCAAACTTTGTCCAATTTCAACCCCAAACTTTAAAAAACGAATCATTTTCTAAGAATTCGAATTCATTTGGCCTCTGGACTTTTGTCAACATCCAATTCGACCCTCCAATTTTACATTCCTCCAATTTTGGATATGAATTTTCAACTTCAAACTTTTGGAAAATTCCTCATGGCTTGTTTGGATTCTTCTTATGCCAAGCAACCTTGTTATTCTAATTGGAGTCTTCATACAATTTTATAAAAATTCCAAAAATTTAGGGATGGTCTAAAAACATTATTTTTATAATATGTTTCCATAATTTTTGGGACCATTTGATAAATGTCTTATTTTGGAATGCTCATTTCAGGAGCTCCATAGCCTGAAAAAATGTGACATTTTCGCAGTATATTCATATAAATATTTTTGACACCTTTAAAAATTTTCAAAATTTTCATAACACTTTCGGAAAAAAGCTCTTTTTATCAGAATCTTATCAGGCATCTCGTAAACCCGAAAAATACCCTAATCGAGAAAAAAGTATTCTAAAAATTATGGTCAACATGCACAAGAACTATCAATTTTTTCCAACTCTTTTGGGAAAATTCTTGATTTCGGTTGTTGCATTCTTCGGGACTCCAATTCCCATTTTTGTTTCTTTAATCCATATTCTCGTGAACTAGTAAAGTCTTTTATGTGCAAGGATTCTCAGTATATCAATAAGAAAATATTCAAGCAAATTAGCAAATGCGAAATTTCACATTGTGGTTCACATGTGTTCCCAATAAGAACATTTGAGGATCCATTTCAACTTCTTTAAGTCTAAAAATATCTAACGAGAGTCCTAAACACCTTTGAATTAAGCATAGGATATCCTGCTAAATTAACTTAAGACACGATAAATGGACATTCAAGAATTCTAATGGCTTGGTGCCAACCATTATTAGAATCTAATCAAGAGTTAAAATTACTATTTCCAGATTATAGACAAGGTTAGATCACTCACAATCAAAAGAATTTTGAACTCATAATACAAATGTGTAACGTACCTTCACAAATAATGGCCAACTACATAGGAGTTTAGACTATCCCACAAGTGTTGGGTCAAATTATTTTGACTAAGTGTCAAAGTAGTTCGACTATTAGAATTTTGATGATGAATGGATATATAACTTAATTTATATGTCTAATTGTCTTTGGTGCAGGTGTATCAAGATCAGACTTTATTAGACGTGGTCTTAATAAGGTTCATTAGACCGATTTGGCATTAGATCCACGGAGTAAGACATGCAGTCTAACTAAGTTGAAGAGTTAGATGTGCAGTCTAATACACGGAGTTAGACGTGCAGTCTAACACACGGAGTTAGACGTGCAATCTAACTAGATGAGTTAGACGTACAGTCTAACTAGCGGAGTTAGACGTGCAGTCTAACTAGCGGAGTTAAATGTGCAGTCTAACTAGCGGAGTTATACGTGCAGTCTAACTAGTGGAGTTAGACGTGCAATCTAACTAGTGAAGTTAGACGTGCAATCTAACTAGTGAAGTTAGACGTGCAGTCTAACACACGGAGTTAGACGTGTAGTTTAACTAGTGGAGCTAGATGTGCAGTCTAACTAGTGAAGGTAGACGTGCAGTCTAACTAGAGGACGTGCAGTCTAATTAGCAGAGTTAGACGTGCAGTCTAACCAGTGGAGTTAGACGTGTAGTATAACTAGTGAAGTTAGACGTGCAGTCTAACACACGGAGTTAGACGTGCAGTCTAACTAGTTGAATTAGACGTGAAGTCTAATGGAAAGAGAAAGTTAGACGTGCAGTCTAACTTCTTCAGACTAGTCTGATGGGAACCATAATTAGACGTGGAGTCTAATAGAATGTGAAAGTTAGATGTGCAGTCTAACTAGTGAAGTTAGACGTGCAGTCTAACACACAGATTTAGACGTGCAGTCTAACTCCTTGAGACTAGTCTGAAGGGAACCGTAATTAGACGTGGAGTCTAATGGAATGTGAAAGTTAGACGTGCAGTCTAACTCCTTCAGATTAGTCTGAAGTGAACTGTAATTAGACGTGAAGTCTAATCCCATTAGACCAGGTGGTCTAATGGATTCTGTTATTAGACGGGGACGTCTGATTTCATTAGACGAGGTCGTCTAATTGGAATACGTCTAATGACATGCTTAAGCAGTTGCTTGAAGCTAGCACCCGCCTACTCACGTGCTCTAGCTGTACGCTACTCCTGCTCCACTTTCTAGGGAAGATCAGTGACATCCACTACAACCAAGCAATCAATGTCACGTAAGCGAATATCCTTTACACTACTTGTTTTGCAGGTACATCTCTGAAGAATATTTGGCGCACTACCAGTTGTGTACGGCCACGATCCTTGTATTCAAAGTCTATTGTGTACTATGGAGGCGTTCCAATGGAATCTCGCCACGTGTCATTATGAAGATTCGACCGTTAGTACATGTTCCTTATTTAAAGAATCCCAAGGACAACGGACAAAGCGCAAGAACTTTGAGTGAACAAGCCAGACAATTAATCGATTATTTTGATACTCATATTATACTATTTGAAACTGTGAGCTGCTTTCTTGCTTTACTGTGTGTTAATCAAGAGAGTGTTAGAATCAAAGCATCATTTTAGCTAAGTGATATTCTTCATCATATTGTAAGTTGAACAGAGTCTGTTATGTTCAACATTGAGCTATTCGTGCAAAATGTATTTGATTCAAAACATATTATAGTGAATCCTTCCGATGGTTGGAAGAAGGGGTGACGTAGGAGAGTTTGCTCCAAACATCCATAAACGAACTGCTGTGTTGTTCCTTTCTGTAATCTTTTCATTCTTGGTTCCCAACTTTAAACCTAAGTAATCATTTCCGCGCTTGATTATGTTTCAAGTGTTTCCAAGGGTTTGCGTATAATAGAAAGTAATTTAAGTCCTTAAAAATATCTCTATCAAACCGTTTTTCCTAAGCCTTCATCAATAGACTTACCCCCACCTCTATTGATTAAGCTGATCCTATCAATTGCTATCAGAGCTCTGTTTCTATTCTCGAGCTTTTTCTAAAGAATGTCGACCATAACCAAAGATGCCAGTACAACCGCCATTCCAACTTTCTCTCGAGAAAACTATATCGTATGGAAGAAGAGAGTTCGTGTTCATCTCTCTTCTCTTCATGACAACATGTGGAGTGTCATCACAGAGGGTCCTATCAAGATCGATAAGGAGAAATCCGAATGGACTAGTGAAGAAAAGAGGCAGAACAATCTCAACAACATGGCTCTTGATGTTTTGTACAGATCTCTCGATGACAGCATGTTCAACTACATTATCGAGTGCGATACTGCTAAAGAGGTCTGGGACAGACTCATCGAACTGTGTGAGGGCAACGAGCAAACCAAGAAAAACAAGATCATAGTTTCCACTCAATAGTTTGACAGTTTCAAGATGCGTCCTAGTGAAACAATGAACGAGTTCGACACTAGATTCAGTAAGATTGTCTCCTCCTTGTCTATCCTTGGCAAGACCTATAGCAACAGGGAGTTTGCTATTAAGGTCATGCGTGGGAATCCAAATATCTCAACAAGATCTCTCTCTTCGACCTATTTGCTGATCTCAAGGCCTACGAGTTCGAGCTGAAGTGTAGGATTGAAGAAGATCAATCCACATCCATTATCATTGCCAAAGCATTGGTTACTGCTGAAGAGCCACCAATAGCTTCTGATGTGAAGATGACATCGCAGCAACTGAGCAGCGATGCCATGTCTCTCTTCGTGAAGAAGTTTGGCGACTTCATGAAGAAGAGCAATCCTAACTCAAGCTCTTCAAATTCCAATGATAATAAGAAATCAAAGGCTAATGTTAAATGTTATAACTGTGGTATTGCAGGTCATTACCAATCGGAATGTCGGAAGCCTAAGCGTGAAGATAAGAAAGATGATGAAAAGGAGTTGAAAACTCTTATGGTAGGAGACGGGAAGAACAGACGAAGCATCCGTGACTCTTACTTCTCATCCAGTGATAGGGATGACGAAGAAGTGGCTTACTTCATGGCTAGAGAAGATGAAGAAGAGACTCGGGAAACTAAGGTATTTGACTTCTCTTTTGAAAAGTTTTCAAGGGAACAACTGGTAGTTGTACTAGATGATATGGTCATAGAGTACAGAAAGCTAGCAGAATCCCTAAATAAAATAAAATCATCACCTGAAGTATCTCAACTAGTTCCACCTCAAAATTTTGAATCAAATGTTTTTGAATTTTTTTTTAAAGAGATCTCATCTGAGAATGAGATGTTCAAAGAACAGATTCTAACTATTTTTGATGAAAACAAGAGGTTAAATTATATTGTCAGTGCATGGACAAGGTTTGGAGAAGCTGTCAAATATCAGATCAGCTTGTTAAAACCTACTGGATCTAGATCCGGTCTAGGATTTGATGGCAATGACTCAAACCTGTCATGCAAAAAGTAAAACTCATCGAATGACAAGCTTAAGCCAATAAGTTTTGTTAAAAGAAGTCTGACTAATAGTGAATCTGATCCCATTCATGAAGAAGTAGCTTGTAAGAATGAAATTATTTATGTTCCGCCGACTGTTAGCTGGCTAAAAAATAAGTTAGAAACAGCTAACAGGTCTGGCAACTTAAAACTTGACTCAAAGTCAAGGAGTTTTAAAAGAAAGTCTTCTTCAAAAGATAAAGGATCAGTGACTAGCATAAAGTTGTATGCTAAGTCAAAATCATACGCATTAATCACAACGCAACATGGGAAATCGATTAGAATATGTCAGATATGGATTCCTAAGGGACTAATTGATTGAGGACCCAATTAAATATGGGTACCAAGTTTGTAAATAGTTTCTTATGTAGGTAATGCAGGAGGGCTGCAGGAAGGAAGCATGGAGAATACTCTCTTGAGTATACATTTCAGAAGATCAATAATGGTCGTTGCCATTCCAGAAGATTAAATGTTTTCTATATTTTTGTATTAAAATACTTTTGGTCCGAAGGATCTCAAAACATTTAGTTATTCATTTTTGTACATGCACAAAATGAGAGGGAGAAACTATTTTGAAAGTAAAGATACTCTCAAACGAATGGCCTTAATCGGTCTATTAGACAAGGTTGTCTAAAGGAAGAGGTCTGTACTTAGACATATTTTTGCTCACAATCTATACATCTAAGTCTATATGTTGTGGTTTAAGATCTGTGCGGTTAGACGTACACTTCTAATAGACGTTAGACGTTTTTATGTCATGAGCAAGAGAATGCTCACGTCTAACCAAACACACGTCTAATACGTGGTGTTCATGCGTAATTAGACATACACATCTAATAGACATTAGACGTATATTTATGACATGTGATTAGACGCTTGCGTCTAATAGACCCATGCGTCTAATAGACATTTAGTTTTATAGATGTGTGCAGTAAGGAAAACGTCTAACTACGTGCTCATTAGACTGATCAAGGACATCTGTCCCACGTGAAGAGATATCTGATTTTCCCGCTCAAACATTAAAACAGTCATCTCCTAATAACATGAAGACACGTGTCTTTCAAGTTAAGAGAGAATGACTAATATACCCTCAATATAATGATGACTCTTTGGAAAGGACGTCTAATATTAATTGATGGGGCATACCCCTAGGAAAAACGACGGTTATCCTATGTGACTTTTAGCAGTCTATATAAGGACAGTTGTGCATGAGATTGAAAACTTTTCTCACTCAAGATTTCTAAGAACCCTATATTTCTTTGATTTTCTCTCTCAAAAACTCTCGTTCTTTGTTTGTCTGTTCGTATTCTTCTGAAAAATGGGAAACAAGAGAATCACGCTCGGTCACTGTACTTTGTAGGTGGACTTTCCTTCCGTTTACACGTTCGATCAGTAGGAGGTGGTCGAAGTGTTCAGATCTCTCGAGTATTCCGGTCTAGGAAAGTATTTGGGAGGACTTTTCATCTTCCACGAGAAGGAAGTGAGGGAGTTCTTCAAGTATACAACAATGGTTGGTGATTCCATTGTAGCAATTGTAAATGGAACTGAAATTTCTTTCGACGAGGCGATATATGCGGAGTTCTTTGAACTTCCATCAGAAAGGAATACGTTTAACCAACATTTGTCAGTTGCGGTGACGGAGGAAATGAAGACGGTCTTTTCTGTCGACGGATCAGCGATTCGACTTAAAGGGAGCAAGAAGGCTCTCAAACCACAGTTCATTCTGTTAAATGATGTGGTGGCGAAAAAGCTTCAGGGAAAGGCGGGGTCATTCAATCTCTACAGTCAAGATCGGTTTGACTATATGTTTATCATCTCGAAGGGGATTCAGGTCAACTGGGCCTCAACGCTGTTCCAAAACCTCTACTTTTCAATTAACCAGGAAAACAAGGAGAGCATTAACTTTGCTGCTCAGATAAGTAGATTGCCGGAGCACTTGGGGGTTACAATGGAGGATTACGAACCAATCAACTTGACTAGGGTGTACATTGTCTTTATAGTCGCAAACACCCTAGTCAGAATGAAGAACAACAAAGAGTCTCTTTCCAGAGCCTCAAGTCAACAGACTGCAAGAAGGTCTGTTACCCGATCTAAACATCCAACGGCCTCTGTCTTGTCTATAGGAGCCAAACGAACCAAGACTGTAAATGAGTCTGAGGCTAGCTCTACCAGCCTTCAGAGCTCATCGAAGAAGGATTCTGTAATTGTCGACTCCGGAATTAGGCAAGGTCCATTCGAACTTGCTACAACTCCACTGTCTCCCTTGTCTCCGGCTGCCAGTCAGTTGCGGAGATCTTCAAGGTCATCTATTTCAAAATGTGAAAAGTCAAAGGCGCCCCGTGCGTCTAAATCGATGAAGGCTTCATCAAAGGTAACATCTCCTCCAACTCTGGCTGAAGTGCCTAAATTTAATGCTCCAGAAATGGAACAAGAAAAACTTGATGATATTCATGTTGAGGAATCTGCTGCAGGGCCTGTTGTTGAGTTAGTTGGTCCAAATATTGAGAATTTTGACAGGGTTGTGTCTCATGTTCGCCAATCTGATCCTGTAGCCACTAGTGCTACAGAGTTCGTTCAACCAGAACAAGGTGCAGTTCTTACCCTTGTTGCTGGTGGTATTGCTGAAAAGGCTCCCTCTATTTCTGTCAGAGAGCCTTCCGCCACAAATCCTATTTCAAAAGATTCCATAGTAACCGGGAAGATCACTCGAGACGTACTCCCTCCTGGACTCTTCAAGAAACCACTATCTGCTCATGAATTGATGCGCTCCACAAGACAATCATGTGGAATTGTATTCGGAGAACCAAGATCCTTTCCAAAATCTATGAGGTTATTGGAAAAGGGAAGGATGTTGTAACTGACGAAAATGAAGACGTTTCTGAGGCAACATGCATTGTTGACCTCATGATGAATCAAGTCAAAGCTATAACTGCTGAAAAGATAGAAATTTTTGACTCTTGAATCCATAACAGATTGTCAATCCAGTATGATGAGGTCATCATGGGTTCAGGAATAAGTAGTCAATGGGGTAAGCTTGTATTCAATGAAAAGAAAGTCCTCAAATTGTCCAAAACTTCGGAAGTTTCTGAAGCACTGAAGAGAAAAGACCTTATAAAATCCAGTCTAAGAGGAAGAGCTCTCTTTCCTATTCTTGAAGCCAGAAAAGCAAATTTCAATCCAATTGAGAGAGGTGTTGAAGTGGAAGTGAAAGCTTTAAAGAGATTGGACGGGATCATGGCTGACTATCTTTCTTTTGTCACTCGGTATGTTGATGGAGCTAATTGCTCAGGAGCTAGCCCTTTTGGTAGTTCCTTCGATGAAGATGAACCAATGAATATCTCTGATGATCCTACTGATATAGATGCGCAAGTTGTTGCTCTTCTGATAGAATTTGGAAGTCTCTCTACTGAAGATAGATGTCTACTAGCTCAACCTATTATCAAGCAATATGAGGAACCTATCCAAGAGAATCCGTCCATAGAAGAAGAATAAGAAGTTATTCAAGAGCCTGAACAAGCTCTTGAAGAAGATGCAGATCAAGAACGCGTTCAAGCTCTTGTAACTCAAGAAAAAAATGTTGTTGAAGAGCCGGTTCAAGCTCTTGTTATTCATGAAGAAGAGGTAGTGAAATCTCCTGATGTCAGAACAGAGGGATCTCAAGAAAAAATGTTGTAGTCATTCAGCCTGAGGTTGTCAGATCCGAAGGGGAACCTTTAAAAGACAAAGATGCCGAAGATAGTTCCTCATCTGAGGGGGAACAAGATCAAAATGCTAGAACAGTCAAGCCTCTACCATTTCCTGAGATTAATGCTAGTAATATCTATGAGAATATTCTCAATCCTCTTCACAATACGGGAAATCTGTACGAAAGATTTAAGAGAGCATAAAAGGAGTTGGAAGAAGAAGAGCAAAATCAATCTGAAAATGAGTCTGAGAAGGATGAACCCGAGCAATCCCTGCAGGTTCATACCCAATTTAACCCCATTCAGAGCATTGCAGCAGAATCGCAAGATAATTCATCCAATGAAGGATCTTCATCTGACGGTACCAAGCTCCCGAAATCAATGACATCTCTGTTAACAACTCTTCAGAAAAATATAGTAACTCTGGGATCGAATATGGTAAAGATCATGAAGACACAGAAAGAGGACAGAAAAGACTTTGCTGAACATGTCAAAATCCTTAAAGAGTTGGATCAGAAATTAAAGAAGAATACGTTTGAGGTTCATATCTCAAATTCAAATTCTTCCAAATTTAAAAAGCAACTCTTCAGTCGACAATCCGAAATGATGAGCCTTGAAAGACAAATCAATCTTGATAATCAGCGAGAGATTTTGGAAGCAATGGAATTGATTCAGAATCAGCTAGATGAAATTCAAAGCAGCATGAGAAGAACAGAAGCTGAAAGACTAGAGTATGCTGACTCTATCGCAAGGAAATTTCAAGCTGAAGAGAATGCAAAAGCTGATGCTGAGAAAGAAAAGAATCGTATTACTCAAGGTGAGCCTAGTAGAGAAAGAAGAGGTGACGATGTAGCAACTGACACCAGATCCAAACGAAAGCCAACCGATGACGTCAACCCAAGGCCAACTAAAAGAGGATGAGGGCGAAACAGCGGTGGTGATCGCGGAGGCCGAAGTAGTGGAGCCGCTCGTGGTGGAAGGAGTGATGGAGTCGCTCGTGGTGATCGCCCTCTTCCTCCTTTTCGCAATCTGCTAACCGGTCAAGAGATGACAGGTGAAGGGATGAGCTATGAAGGAACTCGTGTCCCTATCGATCCTCGAGTGAAAAGGGAAGAACAATAATTTTCTTTCTCCTACTTTGTTAACTCTTAAACTATGTTTCTCTAACTATGTTTTTGAATATTGGTTTTGGAAAGTGGTTGTGTAAGATGGATGAACAAGTTTTACTCTACATTTTATATGATGAATGCTTAACTTGTTATCTATGCAAAAGTTTTAATCTCATCATCAAAAAGGGGAAAATTATTGGGTTAAATTATTTTGACTAAGTGTCAAAGTAGTTTGACTATTAGAATTTTGATGATGAATGGATATATAACTTAATTTATGCGTCTAATTGTCTTTGGTGCAGGTGTATCAAAATCAGACTTTATTAGACGTGGTCTTAATGGGGTTCATTAGACCGATTTGGCATTAGATCCACGGAGTTAGACGTGCAGTATAACTAACGGAGTTAGACTTGCAGTCTAACTAAGTTGAAGAGCTAGATGTGCAGTCTAACACACGGAGTTAGACGTGCAGTCTAACACACGGAGTTAGACGTGCAATCTAACACACGGAGTTAGACGTGCAGTCTAACACACGGAGTTAGACGTGCAGTCTAACACACAGAGTTAGACGTGCAGTCTAACCCACGGAGTTACACGTGCAGTCTAACACACGGAGTTAGACGTGCAATCTAACACACGGAGTTAGACGTGCAGTCTAACTAGCGAAGTTAGACGTGTAGTCTAACACACGGAGTTAGACGTGCAGTCTAACTAGTGGAGTTAGACGTGCAGTCTAACTAGTGGAGTTAGACGTGTAGTCTAACTAGTGGAGTTAGACGTGCAGTCTAACTAGTGGAGGTAGACGTGCAGTCTAACTAGTGAAGTTAGACGTGCAGTCTAACTAGTGAAGTTAGACGTGCAGTCTAACTAGCGGAGTTAGACGTGCAGTCTAACTAGTGAAGTTAGACGTGCAGTCTAACTAGTGAAGTTAGACGTGCAGTCTAACACACAGAGTTAGACGTGCAGTCTAACACACGGAGTTAGACGTGCAATCTAACTAGTTGAATTAGACGTGGAGTCTAATGGAAAGAGAAAGTTAGACGTGCTGTCTAACTCCTTCAGACTAGTCTTAAGGGAACCATAATTAGACGTGGAGTCTAATGGAATGTGAAAGTTAGACGTGCAGTCTAACTAATGAAGTTAGACGTGCAGTCTAACACACGGAGTTAGACGTGCAGTCTAACTAGTTGAATTAGACGTGAAGTCTAATGGAAAGAGAAAGTTAGACGTGCAGTCTAACTCCTTCAGACTAGTCTGAAGGGAACCGTAATTAGACGTGGAGTCTAATGGAATGTGAAAGTTAGACGTGCAGTCTAACTAGTGAAAGTTAGACGTGCAGTCTAACTCCTTCAGATTAGTCTTAAGTGAACTGTAATTAGACATGAAGTCTAATCCCATTAGACCAAGTGGTCTAATAGATCCTGTTATTAGATGGGGACGTCTGATTTCATTAGACGATGTTGTCTAATTGAAATACGTCTAATGTCATGCTTAAGTAGTTGCTTGAATCTAGCACCCGCCTACCTACGTGCTCTAGCTGTATGTTACTCCTGCTCCACTTTCTAGTGAAAATTAGTACGACAGTCAGATGCAACCAATCAACCAATGCCACGTAAGCGATTATCCTTCACACTACTTGTTTTGCATGTACATCTCTGAAGAATATTCGGCGCACTACCAGTTGTGTACGGCCACGATCCTTTTATTCAGAGTCTTCTGTGTACTATGGAGGCGTTTCAATGGAAGCTCGCCACGTGTCATTATGAAGATTCGACCGTTAGTACTTGTTCCTTATTTAAAGAATCTCAAGGACAACGGACGAAGCGCAAGAAATTTGAGTGAACAAGCTAGACAATTAATCGATTATTTTGATACTCAGATTATACTATTTGAAACAGTGAGCTTTTTTCTTGCTTTATTGTGTGTTAATCAAGAGAGAGTTAGAATCAAAGCATCGTTTTAGCTAAGTGATATTCTTCATCATATTGTAAGTTGAACAGAGTCTGTTCTGTTCAACAGTGAGCTATTCGTGCAAACTGTATTTGATTCAAAGCATATTATAGTGAATCCTTCCGGTGGTTGGAAGAAGGGGTGATGTAGGAGAGTTTGCTCCGAACATCCATAAAAAAACTACTGTGTTGTTCCTTTCTGTCATCTTTTCATTCTTGGTTCCCAGCTTCAAACCTAAATAACATTTCCGCGCTTGATTTTGTTTCAAGTGTTTACAAGAGTTTGCGTAGAATAGAAAGTGATTTAAGTCCTTAAGAAGATTTCTATCAAACCGTTTTTCCTAAGCCTTCATCAATAGCCTTACCCCCGCCTATATTGATTAAGCCGATCCTATCAACAAGATAGGGCATATGACATAGTTGATGTGGCTCTTTCTTCATGTGTAACCAAGCAACGAACCTTTAATCTGGGAATACTTTGTTTTCATTCATTAGTTTCTTTGTGAAGTAAACTAAAGTGCCGACTCTTTTTTTGGGAAAACGGTTAAAATCATTTCATTAAAATATCAAAAGTGGGAGGGTCAAAAATCAAAGATAGACAAACTCTAACTATGATTAAGGATGACAATCAAAAGACCCTACAAAATTTTTTTAATATCATTCATACGTTCTAAAAAATTAGAGATTACAAACAGAAAATACAACATTCAAACATAACCATCTCAGCCTTGGATTTTCGCATGCCATATATTTTCATTGAAAGGCTTTCTTCCCCTTCCTCTAACGATGAAAGGAGATTGTATTAAAGAGGATGATGGGTATTATTATTTCTCATTTGAATTCTCTCTTTGTACGAGTTCGTTCTGATTTAATAGAAAGAATTGTTTCTAAGAATTTCATGACTTTTACCTTTATTATCTTCAACTTGAATTTATGTATTCTTGTCTTCTTTATCTTCATCTTCAGCTTCAAACTTCACATCGGTTTTGGAATCTTCTTTATCGTCTTTAGAATTCTTTGTTTGGATATAAAGTGGCGACTCTTAAAGTCAACTAGATTATTATGTTTTGAACAAGTACTAATTTGAAACCTGTGCGGGTCAAGCATGGAAATATCTATGATATAGAACTCTACTTTGGTTCCTCATCTCAAACAGATAGGACACCATCATATATGGATAGTTTTCGCAATTTATTTCGAAGAAACTATGAAACATGGTGAAAATAATTGAAGATAATTAGAAAATCTTGAAAAGATACTCTTGAATTTCGAGTTGTTTGGACATTAATCAAAAACTAGTGTATTGTAAGTTAATTTGTTCAAAAAAAAGTATGCAGTTCAAGTTGGTTGAGTGTGCAAAGTTTAAGGCGAGATGGGTGGCAAATGTTTTACTAGATTTTGAGCTTGAGTAAAGAGATGTCTCTAGATACCTAATTATTTAGACGATGTAAGTTTGTCTAGGGTCTTCTCGGCTTTCGATCAGTATCTTACTTTGTGGAAGTAAACGATGGATGTTCATTTCGGGTGTCCTCGGTTTTCGACAGATATCTGATTTTATAGAAGTAGACGATGAAAAGTTTTTTTTGGGTCTTCCCGGCTTTCGATTAGTATCTTATTTTGAGGAAGCAGGCGATGAAATTTTTTCTTGGGTCTTCTCGACTTTCGATTAATATTTTACTTTGAGGAAGTAGACGATGGATGTTCGTTTGAGGTGTCATCGGTTTTCGACAAATATCTAATTTTAAGAAAGTAGACGATGGAAATTTGTCTTGGGTCTTCTCAACTTCGATCAATATCTTATTTGAGGGAGTAGACGATGGATGGTCTTCTTGGGTGTGCTCGGGTTTCGAAGGACGATGGAAGTTCGTCTTGGGTCTTATCGACTTTTGATTAGTACCTTATTTTGAGCAAATAGTTGATGGAAGTTCGTTTTGAGTATCCTCAATTTTCGTTAGATATCTAATTTTTAAAAGGAATAGTATAGAGAAAAGGAGGCGAATCAAGACTAAGACATGTGTTTCTCGTCAAGTTTATTTTTACCAAGATTAATGTTTAATAAAATAATTTATTCTAAATAAAAAAATTAATTATAATTCTAAAGTTGACAATTTCAAATTGAAATTAGTTTTGATTGATTTGCCATAAAATTGAAGCTCAATTTTTGACGAAACAAGAATTAAACATATTGGCAGTGGCTCATATACCAAGATTGAGGATTTCATTGAAGGCCATGTCATTAAATATTAGAAATCTGAAATAAACAAAGATACAAAAAATAGAAATAAACTAGAGAAGACCACTCATTAGGCTCTCTTCTCAATCCCACCATCCACAAAATCCATCTTTTTCTTCTTATCCTCTTCCTTAATCAGGTTTAAGGAATTGAACCGCCAGCAGCTTTGATCTGTTGCTCCAGCTGCAGCCACAAAATGTAAGATATAGAAGAGAGTCACTTATTTTTCTATTATTTTACACATGCAGTTAAGAAAACCACAAAACAAAAAACAGCATGAAGGAAATGAAAAAGTAAAAGAAAATAAGAGAACGATGGTGAAATACGGAGTGAAAAATGTGAAGATCGTCAAAATTCGAATAACAAAACAAAATTAACAACAAAAATTAAGAACAAAAGGTGCCTAACTAATGAAATTGACAAATGTTGTAGTTATTAGATTCGATTTAGGAGATATATATATTTGTTTGATATGCAGTTGGATTTTAGGTTCAATTTTAGATAGCATATTGATCTTATTGAAAACCAATTTGAAGGTGAATTTAAAATTGATCCTAATGAAAAAATGTCTATAAATTTATGTATACTTGTGTAATTAAGTTATATATTAAAATATTATCTCATATAAATTAACATTTAGATTTGATAAATTATAAAAAAAAAAATGATTTGAATAAATTTTATTGATTTTTTTTTTTGTTCATACTCAAATCCAAATCTAAATTGCTGATATCTTTCCAAATAGTGTAAATTACCTTGAAGATAATCTCAAGCTTATTTTTCACCAGATTGTACTCGTTCTTCAGTTGTTGGAGACACATCAAACACCTGTAATATTGAATTTTATTAATATATATTATAAATTTTTATAGTTGTATTTGAATCTCAAAGATAAATTTATAAAATATTTAGAAAAAAAATAATAGGCATACTTATTATCACGTATTTATATTTATGATGCTAACATTATTCTGAAAATTGTATCCAGATTATAATCATGATCCAAATTTTATATCAGATGAAACTAAAATCATAATAATTTAAAAGATAAATGAATCATAATTTAGAAAACAATCTATATAACTAACATAACTCAATTATTTTTTATTTTAACTTTAATGATGTTCTAGCTAGTGAAATCTTAGTTGGACTAAATAAGGTTTAATACATTTTCATTTGAGATCTCAATTTAATTTGACCAAAATTAAAATTAATAATTTAAGTTTTTCCTTTTTATAAAAGAGTGTGAAAGAAAATGACTGAAAATGAATGAATGGGTCAAAACATTCTTCCAATATAACCAAATTATTATTTGCCACATCATCTATTTTTTTAAATAAAATATTAATTGTTTTATTGGGGATTATATAGAATTAAATTTAAAACTAATATTCTATCATCAATTAATTATTTCATCAAACCATTAATTAAAACATTAATGTATCATTAATTTATTCTTTATCAAATTTTAAAATATTAATCATACTATTTTGATTATTTATGCAAAATAATTAATCAAATATATATTTTTTAAATGGTCATATTAACTTGAAAGAAAATTTATCTCAAACAAGCCTTAGACAGACTGTGTTATTCAATTAGTAATTTCACAATAAATTAAATTTAAATTATCCTAATAATAACATTTAATAAAATTATATTGGGAAAATAACCCAACAGGACACAAATCTGTCAAAAGTATTGATGTTTCCCATTTTTCAAATTCTGGGTTGGTATTTGAGTCTTAATTGAAGGTATTTAATGAAATTATTTGATTTTTTATTTAAAAAAAAAACAAAAATGATCATGGAGTGCACATATTTAAGATGATAATTTGATGTTTAAACACAAATATATTAGATATAATATCATTTTAATAAAATTTTGTGTGCTTAATATGTTTAATAACTCCAACTTATTTTATATTATTCATTAAGCACTTAAATATATTTGAATCAAACCAAACTGATATACATATTTTTCATCCTTCCTAATGGAAAATAATTGTATTTAGCAAATAAAATTATAATCCTAAACTTTTTAATTAAAAACTGACATTTTTACAAATATATATGTTTTCTCCCTTGTTAATCTACAGATATTTTTTTTTATTTTTCCAAAAAATGGCACTATACATGCCTAAACTGTCCCTTCTAGATAAGATTTAAATTATTTAATATAGAATTATCACAGATTTAGATTAATTCACCACTAATTAAATAATCATTTATAGGACAGAGATGGGAGAAAGACCTTTGTATATTCTGTTCCTCACAATAATTGCGGAAAGTAATGCAGATTTTCTGGACCCTGTGTGCTCCAATGCTACAAAACAACAATATAAAAGTTTAGTTTGATTCAAATTTATTCGATTTTTTAAAATTATTCGATTTGATTAATGAGATAGACTGACCTAGAGCTGCTGCCTTTGAACTGATGAACATGGGCATCCACCTTTTTGAAATCCACATTCTGTTGGTTCCTGCATCAATCTAATTACAGTTACTTATATATGAATAATTTGATTGAAAAAGAGAGTTATTTAATTGATTAACAAATAAATTACAGAGATTTGGAGAGTTCATTGAGGAGCCTTTCAGAGTCTTCAAAGAAGAGAGAAATAACTTCAAACACAAATTCAGGATTACTCTCATCTTGAAGTTGCTGAAGTTGACTAAACTGTGCATCAATAAATCCCTAAAATTTCTCACATCCAAGAAATCAAAAATTAAAAAAAAACCCAGAAAAAATGATAGAGAAATGGAAATAAATGGGATTTCTTGTCTACTAATTGTGACTTACATCATCATACAAGGAAGCAGTATACTCCATTAACTGTCTCTTCATCTTCACCACTCTATCCATTCTCTCTATCTCTCCTTCTCTTCTTTCTTTCTTTCTTTCTTTTTCTTATGTGTTTTCTAGATCTACATATATAGTGCAATTTATTATTTTATTTTTTTTATTGATTTCTTGGGAAAGCTCAGCAGCACCTAAGAAGAGATCTGATCAAGTCAATGGTAAAATATAATAATGGGTGATTTATATTTTTACTTTAGATGTGTATGTATTAATTATTATCATATATGGAAGTATTAACTTTTTTCTATTTATCATTTTTTACCATTTTAAAATTTAATATTTATTTAAATTTAATTTATTTAATAAATATTTTTCAAAATTAATATTTTTTGGATCATATATTATTCAATAAGAAAAATAATATCTAGTCTGAAAAAAATACATTTTATTTAACATTTGTGGAAGGATAAACTAGTCTATTACTATTTTTTTTTTTATTAATTTCACTAGTATAATTTTAGTGATAGATCAATAAGTTATGAAAATGAAAAATATTTTAAATTAGAGGTGGAAGTCAAGTTAGTTTCCTAAATAAAATAAATAAATAGTACCTTATTTTGAATTGTTTAACTATTTGTTTAATATTTTACTTTGATTAATAATACAATATTTTAATATACTTTGACCAATTACCCCCAAAAGTTAACTATGTAATCCTATTCCTAAAAAATTAACTTAAAAAATAGCATTTTGCTAACTTTATGTTCGAAAACAAATATTTTTGTAATTCTCTTGATATTTTATAGATACAAGTTTCAAGTGAAAATTTATATTTCTTTTCTTTTAAACAAAATTAATTTTTTTTTTTAAACATTTATACAATTTCCCACTTTTAACCAAATAACTTTGAGTGTGAAACAACTTAAAATCTTAATTATAGTTACACACTAAATCAGCCACGAGGCCACGGTTGGTCATAAAGGAATCCTAACAAGAGATTTAAATCATTTGTCTCACATGATCTAGCTAGTATATTGTCTTGGTAAAATGGATTACATGTTATTAAGATAAGGGTCCAATTATGATTTAATTTTGTACTAATTTTGGTTCTATGATATATTTAGATAATTTACTCAATTATAAATATTAAATCAACCAATCAAATAACAAAATATAAAAATACACGAATTTTACCGTGGAACAATTTTTATCAAGAATAAAATTACAGAATTATTATACTATTTAAATCATCCGCTATATCAATTATAATAGGTTATACAATATTCTTAAAAATTGAGATTTCAATCTAACAGATTATTGAAACTTTTAAGAAACAACATCATCATTAAAATTGGCATATACATATCTTCACCTACATAAACATATGTATATATATATAGGAGCGAAGAAAAAGTAGTGGAATAAAAAAGAATTTTTTATTCCTCTCTTTGTCTTATTTCTTTGTCTTGAAATTCTTGCTACCTATTATATTATATAATATATTATTAGTCCAAGATCAATGGGTCATGCACCCCAATAAACTCCCCCTCCGACTCATATGGTTAAATCAAAATATTAACCCTCTCTTCACCGACAAGTCTCAAGTTTTTAACTCGACAAAGTCTTCTTCACCATATCTAATCCATTTTGTGTTCTTCTGTCAAGTGCAATTGATTTGTTTCAATAATTTCTCGAATTAAGTGTTATCTCACATCAATATGCTTCAACCTGGAATGAAATGACGAGTTTTGAAGAGGTGGATAGCACACTGACTATCACTAAACACAACAAAATTATCTTGGTTCAAACCCAACTTTACAAAAACATTCCTCATCCATAAAGATTTATTTGCAATCCTTATTGATTGCAATGTAATCAACTTTTGTGGTGGACAACGCAACACATTTTTGTAGCTTTGATTGCTTGAAACAACTCCCCATGTAAAAGTCATCAGAAATCTTGAAATAAACTTCCTAAAATCAACATTATCTGTCATATTTGAATCTGTATACCCAACTAGCATAAGATCATTATCGTCAAAACACATGCATACTCTAGAAGTATCTCTCAAAATATCTTAATATCCATTTCATAGCTTCCTAATTCTCTTTACCAAGATTTAAGAGAAACTGACTGGTTACTCCAACATAATAAGCAATATTAGGCCGAGTACAAACCATGACGTATATCAAATTGTTGACAACAAAAGAATACATAACTCTACTAATTTATGCTTCCTCTTTCTCACTCTTATGACATTACTTAGAAGTGAGATTTGAATGACCTATAAGTGGAGAACAAATAGTCATGACCTTATTAATGTTGAATCTTTCAACAACTTTTTTGGTGTAGACTTTTTTGAGATACCCACGACTTCTCATTCTTTCTATCACGAGAAATATTCATACCAAATATCTTCTCCACCAATTCCAAATCTTTCATCGCAAAAGATTTGCTTAACTCTCTCTTTAGTATATCAATCTTTCTATTATTATAGCCAATGATTAACATGTCGTCAAAATATACCAGAAGAATAATGAAGTCATCTTTTGAGTACTTTTGACAAACACGTAGTGATCTAAAAATGTCATGTTGTACCCATGACTGATCATAAAAGAGTCAAACTTCTTGTACCATTGTCTTTGAGCTTGTTTGAAACTATACAAACTCTTTTTCAATTTATAGACAAGTTGTTTTTTTATTGACTTTGAATCCCACTAACTGCTCCATATAAATTTCTTCTTACAAATCATCATGAAGAAATGCAGTTTTCATAACAAATTATTCAATCTCTAGGTTGAAGCACGTTATTGTACCAAAATCAACTTGATCGAGGACATTTTGACAACTTGAGAGAATATCTCTACAAAATCAATACATTTCTTTTAACCAAACCCTTTTACAACCAACTAAGCCTTATATCTTAGTTGTGAATTATTCTTTTCGGTCTTAATTTTGTAAATCCATCTTCTTTTGAGAGACTTTTTGTTATGTGACAACTTTACCAAGTCATAAGTGTGGTTTTAATTAAGTGATTGCATCTCCTCTTCCATAGCTTTCAACCACAACTTTTTCTCATCAATATACATTGACTCTTGATAAGTTTTTGACAACCCTGCATCTGTGAGCATCACATACTCACATGAAGGGTACCTCTTCGATGAACGACGCTTTCTAAAAGATCTTCTCCAAAGAAGGTTCAATTAGTTCATCCTGAACTTCTTCATCAATATTTTTAGTTTGATCAACATCACTATTCGGTGGAATTTTATTATTAGCAATACCATCACTATCATTTGACACATCTCCCCATAATTAGTGTTAGAAATAAAGAGAAAAAAGAAATTGTATTGAATGATATAATTCAGTTATATATGTTAATTCTATTATATAGACATTATATTGAGCTTATAAGGAAACTAATATAATATAATATAATATAATTAACTAATGATATTATCACAATTTATAATATTGTGATAATATCTTACATATATATTATATTATATTCTAACATCCCTCCTTAAACTCAAGATGGTAAACGTTTGAACAACTTGAGGTTGAAGATGAGATGATGAAATATTGATGTTGTATTCTACGAGCTTCAAAAACTCGTGAGCTTCATCCAGTTACAAGATGGTATTGTGTTGACGGATAAACCAATGAAGAGGTAGAATCCCATGAGAATAGAATGTTGGGGTGAAACAACAACCGAATGAACTCCGAAGTTATTCGCGAGTCTCGAAATCCATCCAACGACGAGATAGCAGTGTGTTGCATTAAAGAAAAAATAGAGAAGAATGTATGTAGAATCCCATGGGAATAGAATGTTGGGGTGAAACAACACCTGTTAAACTCATTCTAACGAGAGAATGACAGTGTGTTGACTAAATAATCAGTAAAAGAGCACATATGATTGGATTAACACCCAAAAAAATATTATATTAATTGTTGGGATAAAACAACAACTGAAAAACAAACTCAGAGAATATAATTGTCGAAAAAAGTAAGAACATCAACATAATTATTTGAAAGAAAAAAATATTATTAAAAAATATAATAATAATAATAATAATTAGAGCTCTCCATCAATGACTAAGGTAACCATTGATGGAGGCAGCGAAAGACTAAATTTGTAGCTCAAAAACAAAAGTTTGGCTCTAATACCATGTTAGAATAAAGAGAGAAATTGTATTAGAATGGTATAATTCAGTTACATAGGTTAAGTCTATTATATAGACATTATATTGAGTTTATAAGAAAATTAATATAATATAATATAATAATGATATAATATAAAATAATTAACTAATGATATTATCACAATTTAAAATATTGTGATAATAGCTTACATGTATATTATATTATATTCTATCAATTAGGATGCGTTGCATGTGTACGATAGGAACTAAATCCAACTCAATAGAATCAACAATATTCTTCTCAACTATTTTATTCTATCAATATTTGTTATATTCTACTTTTCCATCAATACAACATCTCGACTACTAATGAGATTTTTTCGAATCGGATCATAAAATTTGTAACCAAACTCAGTTACCTCATAACTAGTGATCACATATTGTCTTGTCTTCACATCAAACTTAGATCGTTTATCTTTCACGATGGTCATAATAAACCTCATTTCCCTGTTCTAAAAAAAACTTCCTTTCCCGGTCATATCTTGTTTGGAACCTCAAAACTCAAGGCACACATGCCATGAGATTCAAAACATGTACCACTGTATTTAAAGTCTCACGCCCAAAAAGATCTTAGTAGATTTGATTACGAAAATAAATATCTTACTCTTTCAACTAGTGTTCGGTTCATCCTTTTAGCTAAACCATTTAATTGAGGTGTTTTTGAAGGTGTTTTATGTCAAATTCTTTTCTTTTTGCAATACTCATCAAAAGGATCGCACTACTCACTACCATCTGTCCCAATACACTTAAGCTTTGTGATAGTTTGCATTTCCACAAGAGTATGAAATTGTTTGAAAACATCTAACACCCCATCTTTGGACTTTAAAATATACACCTAATTTTTCCTTAAATATTCATCAATAAAATTCACAAAATATAGAGCACCACCAAGTGTTCCTATCTTCATAGGACCAGACACATGAAAATACACTAAATCAAGTATATTTGGTTTTCGTGAGTGAGGAACATATTTGAAGGCAACTCTAGTTTTCTTTCCCGCTAAACAATACACTTTTTTAGAGAATCATTCTACTTCCTAGAAAGAAGAATTTTCTTAGCCAATATCATTAAGCCTTTTAGCTCATATGACTATGTATGTTGTGCAAAAGCTCTACATTTTCTTCATCATCAATTGCAATGACTAAAGAATATGTAATCGTTGTTTGCATCATATACAATGATGAAATCTTTTCTCCTTTTTCCAATAGCAAAAATTATTTAGTAAGCTTCCATTTATCGTCACGAAAAGTATTGAAAAACTCATCATCATTGAGGTAACAAGTGGAGATTAAATTCATACGGATGTTGGGGATATGCTTCAACTTCTTCAGAACCAATGTTTTCCATTTTCAAGCTTTAGGCAAACATTTCCAAATCCAATAACTTTGAAAATTCTAACACTTCCATAATCACTAGAAGTCTATGATATAGAATAATCCCTCCACAATGTGGCGTGTTTTGAAACGCCATTATCAATCACCCATCTAGTCTATTGGCAAGCGAGCTTAACATGAATATTATACAAAATAAAGAAATAATCGATGACCATAGTAACTTTATCAAGTTTATCACTATCATTGATTTTCCTTCGTTTATCATTTGTATTTTTTCTCTCTTAGGAACGTTCAACAAAATCTCTTAATATGCCTCTTTTTTCTACATTGATAACACTCAATATTAGCATTATTACCATATCTACTTTCTCAAGTCCTTCCTCTTCTTTTACTAAGTAGGATATTAGGATGTGAAGAAAATTTTGTGATTTTCTTCTCATTTCTTCATTGAGGACACTACTCTTTACCACCTCCATAGTACAAATACCATTTGCGGCTGAGTTGGACAATGACGTTCTGAACATCTTCCTTGAGTCCGATAGTGTACCAAGAAGGCATAACCTTGAATTTCATCATCAAACTTGACACTCATTTCAGCCAACTATTAATGATTCCCTAAAACTTATTCAAGTGATTGGACATGGTTTTCCATCTTGGTACTTCAAGCCCAACATCTACTTGATCATAAATAATTTATTATTGCCAGTCTTTCGAGCATATAACTCTTCAAACTTTCTCCATAGATCCTTGAAATATATTTCTTCACTAACATAATTGAGAACATTATCATCCACATATTGTATAATATAGTCACACCTAACGATGACTCAAATTCCATTCCTCATCAGTTTTATCTTTTGCTTTTCACTAGAAAACACAAATAAATAATAATGTTCGACATAAAGGAGATTTTCCATCTTCCATTTCCACACATGACAATTAGAGCCATTAAGAGTGATCATTCTACTCATATTACTCTCCATTATTATAAACAAAGTACAAGGATTACAACCTTCTCTGATACCAATTATTGATAAATAACCACAAAAATAATAATGAGGAAAAGATTCTTTCTATTTTAGTGCAACATTTATAAATCTATCAATACTAAATCAACCAATCAAGTAACATAATATAAATACACACAAAATTTAGCGTGGAAACCTCCTTCAACAAGAGTAAAATCATGGGACCCTCAGACCGCTTAAATCATCCATTATATCAATTATAATGGGTTACATAATATTCTTACAAATTGAGGTTTACAATCTAACATATAATTACTTAAATATTTAACAACATCATCATTAAAGATGATACATACATATATAATATATCTTCACCAATTATGGAAATATCTAAACCTAACCTAATATCTAGGGAGTCAAAGAAAGAGTAGTTGGAGAAAAATAATTTTTTCTTCCTAATAGTTGTCTTCATCTTCTTCTCTTTGTCTTGTTTCTTTGTCTTAAAATCATTATTTCCTATTTTTAATTAATTATATAATATATTATTAGTTCAAGTCCAATAGACTGGACACTCCAACAGAAATAACATGGACATATTCGATGAAATTGTTCAAAAGAGGACATTATATCCTCTTGAATAATAAGATTCCTAATTTCTTGTAACAATTTTCTAGCGATTTCTTGTTTCAATTGGTCTTAATAGTTCATCATCTGATTATCATCAATTTCGGGTTGTATTCACATGATATCATAGCCATCATAAACTTGAAACATATTAAGAAGTTCAGGAAAACCCTATCCTGCATGAAGTAATGTTTTAAAAAAATGTTCAACACAACAATCTTTTGCACTTAAATCGTCCACTAATTAAACTTTCGATGACAAACATTAAGAGAGATCAAATATATCCTCTACATGGAGGTGATGTTTCAAGTGACATCCTCACTTCTACTATCTTTCTAGAGAACTATATTGGGTGGAGTTCGCGTATTCAATTAGTATTACTTGCCGAGATGAAGCTCAAATTTCTTGATGGTTAGTGCTAGATTATAATAAGAGAAATGATTAGTAAAAGGAATTTGGGAGATAAAATTTAAGAGAGAATGACGTGGCACAATCTGATTGGCTGAAAAAATAACATTTTTTTCTCTCTTCTCTTTCTTCACTCTTTATCTTTTTTTCAACCAGTGATGTGATAACACGTCATTCATTCCCCGATTCTTTCTCCCAAATTCCCTCCTCCTATCACTCCTCTTCTAGTAAATCTAAAAGAAGCAATTCTTTAAAAGTCGATAAATATGATAGCTAGGTCATGATTTATGAACACAAATGACAAAAAAATATATCCACTTGAGAAACTTTTAAAATAAATGAAGGCAAGATACAATAGTAATAATTTGTATACACAATACAAACCTAACACGTATATTTGTAAGGTAAGACAAATGAACTTGGATCTTGAAGAATACTACTCCAAGATCAAGTTATATTAGGATGAACAATTACATCTGAGTCCACATCCAACATGGTTGTGTGATAGAACTAAGATGGATTCGTGGTAGATGCAAACTTGATAAAGAACTTTTGGAAAAGTAGGCTAAAAATAATATATATATATATATATAATTATGCTTAATTTTTAAAATGTCCGGATCCCGGGTCGAGAGCTATAGTTAATTTGGATATACGTGTTAGAATAAATGAATACTTGGGTCGGATTGTGGGTTGACTCGCTCATAAACTTAAAACGGTTAAAAATTAAAAATGTTATCATATTTTGACTATAATATTTTTTTTACTGTTTTTTATATTTTTACTCTTGTAAATGCACGGGATACATGTAGTTGTTCTTAATAAACTATACATCATTGATTCGATATTAGTTATGAATCTAGTGCCTGTTGTTTTTGGCACAATTAAAATCCCACATCGGAAGATGATGGGAGTTTGGGAAGTTTCTTAGTGTATAAAAGAAACTCTCCCCTCTTTGGTTTATTGCACCCAAATTTGTATCTCTTCTTCCTTATTAATTGATAGCCATAGTGCTCGGAGACGTAGGCAACATTTTGGCCGAACTCCGTTATCAAATTCTGTTAGTGTGTTCATTATTTTGTTTTCTTCTTTTGTGGTTCTGTCAGGGTTTTCCCCAACAAGTGGTATCAGAGCCGAAGGTTCGTCCTTGGCATGGTGGAGTCTTCAAAAGGGGCGTCAACTCCTTCGTCATCCTGGACGAGGACACCGATGCCGAATTTGAAGTTTGCGGTGGAGATCTTTGATGGAACTGGGCATTTCGGCATGTGGCAAGGTGAGGTTCTAGACTGTCTTTTTCAGCAGGGTTTAGATGTTGCTATTGAGGTCGGAAAGCCAGATGGTATAGAAGAAAAAGAGTGGAGTATCATGAATCGGTTGGCATGCGGAACAATTCGATCTTGCCTGTCTAGAGAGCAGAAGTATGCTGTGAAGAATGAAACTTCTGCACAGAAACTGTGGCAAGCATTAGAGGATAAATTTCTGAAGAAGAGTGGTCAGAATAAGCTCCTTATGAAGAAGCAATTGTTCCGGTTTGAATACCAATCAGGTACTACGATTAATGAGCATATAACTAAGTTTAATCAGTTAGTAGCGGATTTGTTAAACTTTGACGTTAGGTTTGATGATGAAGATTTGGCTTTGATGTTGCTATCGTCCCTTCCTGATGAATTTGAACACTTAGAAACAACGTTACTTCATGGGAAGGGAAATGTTTCTCTTGATGCTGTAAGTTCTGCTTTATATAGTCATGAATTGAGAAAGCAGGATAAAAGGAAAAGCAAAGTAGGTACAGCAGATGAAGCATTGATGGTCAAGGGCCGTCAGCAGAGCAAATCAAAAGGGAAAGGAAGAAGATCTGAAAGTGGAGTTGCCAAAGATGAATGTGCTTTCTGTCGTGAGAAAGGACATTGGAAGATTAACTGCCCAAAGTTGAAGAAGAAAGAGAAAGATTCTGAAGATGCGAATGTTGCAGAAAACAAAGGTGATGCAGATTCAGAATACTCTTTATCGATGTCACACACAACATCACATCCTGATGCATGGATATTGGACTCAGCCTGCACTTATCATATGACACCAGTTCGAAAGTGGTTCTTTGACTTTAAGGAGCTAGATGGTGGAGTTGTTTACATGGGAAATGCTAATACATGTAAAATAAAGGGGATAGGTTCAATCAAGCTGAGGAATGATGACGGATCCACCAGAATTATTAGAGATGTTCGGTACATACCGAATATGAAAAAGAATCTCATTTCTTTGGGGGCCTTGGAGTCGAAAGGCCTACATGTGAAATTGGAAAATGGAATTCTTAAGGTAATATCTGGAGCGCTAGTGATGTTGAAAGCTATCAGGAAGAGTAATAATTTGTATTACTATCAAGGTAGTACAGTTAATGGGACATCATGTGTATCAACTTCCGGGAGTAGTAAGGAGTTAGAGGCAACAAAGCTATGGCATATACGATTGGGGCACGCTGGTGAGAAATCTATGCAAACTCTTGTCAAGCAAGGATTATTGAAAGGTACAAAAGTTTGTAAGTTAGATTTTTGTGAACATTGTATTCTGGGAAAACAAAGACGAGTAAAATTTGGCACTGCTATGCATAATACCAAGGGTATTTTGGACTATGTGCACTCAGATGTCTGGGGACCTGCCAAGACTCCTTCTCTTGGAGGTAGACATTATTTTGTTACTTTTATTGATGATTTTTCCAGAAGAGTTTGGGTGTTTACTATGAAGAACAAAGATGAAGTGTTTGAGATTTTTCTTAAATGGAAAACTCAAGTTGAAGACGAGACAGGAAGAAAGATCAAAGTTCTCCGGACTGATAACGGTGGAGAATACAAGAATGATCCATTCCAGAAGTTATGCCAAGAGTGTGGCATAGTTCGACACTTCACAGTCAGAAAAACACCACAGCATAATGGAGTATCGGAACGTATGAACAGGACATTGGTGGAGAAAGTTCGATGTATGTTGTCTAATGCTGGGTTAGACATGAAATTTTGGGCAGAAGCTGTGTCATACGCTCAACATTTGGTAAATCGCCTACCATCATCTGCACTTGGTGGCAAGACTCCATTAGAGGTATGGTCTGGAAAACCTGCAACTGATTATGATTTTTTGCATATTTTTGGTTCTACTGTATATTATCATGGAGTTGAATCAAATTTGGATCCACGAGGAAAGAAGGCTCTTTTTATGGGATTTACTACGGGAGTTAAAGAGTATCGCCTCTGGTGTTTGGATACAAAGAAAACCATTATCAGAAAAGATGTTACTTTTGATGATTATTCAATGTTGAATAAGGTAACACCAGACAAGATTGATTGTACTCCGCAACAGGTGGAGTTTGAGCAGATAAAGATAAGCCCAACTAGAAGTGACTCTCCGACGACAGACGAAGAGTTAAATGTGGAAGAGGTTCTGACCCAAGAACCTTCAAAATAACGTGAATCAATTGCTGCGAATAGGCCAAGACGAGTTACTCAAAAACCAGGTCGGTTTGTTGACATGGCGGCCTATGCACTTCTAGTCGTAGATGATGTTCCATCCACTTTTTCAGATGTCAGTCGAAGTACTGAAAATGGAAAAAAGGAGAGGTGTTATGGAAGATGAAATACAATCTATTTAGAAGAATGAGACATGCAAGTTGAAGCATCTACGAAAAGAGAAGAAGGCTATTGGTGGTAAATGGATCTTTGCTAAGAAAGAAGGATTTCCTGAAAAATTTGATGTTCGCTACAAGGAAAAATTGGTAGTTAAAGACTACGCTCAGAAGGAAGGAGGTGATTATAATGAGGTACTTTCTCCTGTTGTTAAACACTCTTCCATTAGAATTTTGTTGGCCTTGGTAGCGCAGATGAATTTGGAGCTAGCTCAACCAGATGTGAAGACCGCAGACATACACGGTCATTTGAACGAGGAAATCTACATTTATCAACAAGATGGATTCAAAGTTGCTGATAAAGAAAATTGGGTTTGCAAGTTGAACAGTTCATTGTACAGGTTGAAGCAATCATCGAGACAATGGTACAAGCGACTTGACAAGTTTATGATGGAGCACAAGTACACAAGAAGCAGATTCAGTTCATGTGTGTATTTGCGCAAATTGCAAGATGAGTCTTACATCTATCTACTCTTGTACGTTGATGATATGTTGATAGCATCAAAGAGCCAATATGAAGTTGACAAATTGAAGGCTCAATTGGGTAAAGAGTTCGAGATGAAAGACATGGGGAAAACCAAATCTAATTGTTTAGATTTGGTACACATGTTCCGCGTTTGAGTCGGCGCTGAAGAGCGCCAATTGGAAGCACTGAAGGTTTATTTTTAATATTGAAGATTAGTAATTGGATATTGTGCCAAGGTGGAGATTTGTTGTTTTTGGCACAATTAGAATCCCACATCGGAAGATAATGGGAGTGAAAGAAGTTTCTTAGTATATAAAAGAAACTATATTCACAATTAGCATAAATCCCACATCGGAAGATGATGGGAGTTTGGGAAGTTTCTTAGTGTATAAAAGAAACTCTCCCCTCTTTGGTTTATTGCACCCAAATTTGTATCTCTTCTTCCTTATTAATTGATAGCCTTAGTGCTCGGAGACGTAGGCAACATTTTGGCCGAACTCCGTTATCAAATTCTGTTAGTGTGTTCATTATTTTGTTTTCTTCTTTTGTGGTTCTGTCAGGGTTTTCCCCAACAGTGCCTATGGTGTATAAATCATTCACTCTATTTTTGAATATTGAGACAGTTATATTACAATTAATGAATATTTAGTGTGTTTACTTGAATTTTTGTAAGTGTGTAATTAGAAGTTATAATATAAAAGAAAGTAATCTCTCTACATTAGTATCACTTCAAATAATCATCTTTCCCTTTCATTTAAGACATTCCAATTATGATTTCTACTTTTATTTAAAACATTTTAAGTGAGAATTGAACATGTGAGCTTTGATCTATTAGAAACCACTTTTAACCTTAACTATATCAGTGATGTATTCATTTATTTTCTTTTATAAATGCTTAAGAGTTTTTTTATACTTTATATCAAGTTTTTTTAGAAAAAAGTGTCAATAATGGATTTTAAGTGAAAAAAACATTACCGGTTTGATTCTTATTTTGAACGTTTTAAATAAAAGTGAAAGTCATGATTTTATCGGTGATGCTATCTTCCTATATTAAAAAAAAAAACTATAATTTATTTTTTATATATATATTATTTATTATAAATATTTAATTTCTTTTTAAAAATAATTGTAAAATTCATTGCATAGTTTAATATAGTTTCTTTACTAAATCTAACTATTTTTACATTATTTTTTTCTCTTATAATAATAAATTTTTTTTCTACATCGAGGTTTGTTTGGATTGAGATTGTATTTTAGCTTGGAGAGAAAATAAAGAGTAATGATTCGAGATGATTTTGAAAACTTGAAATTTTGTTTGATATAAAGACTTAAAAGTATTAATATATAATAAAAAAATTAAAATAAAAGATATTTTAGTATTTTGATTAATAATTTTAGTGATTTCATACATGGGAGAGGAGGTGAAATAATGTTTGATTAGTTTGTATTATTTAAATAATCCAAATTGAACAAGTCCTTATTTTCATTTTCCCATTGGTTGACTCAAATACACATTTTGTACCATTACAAAACCGAATTGGAAGATATTTTAAATTGTAAATTTTAAATAAGTTTTGAGACATTTTAAATTACAAGTTTTGAATGGGCTGGGATCATTTCTAAGTTACAAATTATATGAATGGTATATTATTACATATAAAGTAAAATTATGAAATGACTTCTTCAATTTGTTGTTTAGTTCAACTAGTTAGATGATTATTTGTTACTAATACTTGTTTGTTTAGTGTTTATGGATATGTCTTTGTAATTGTAGTTGATATTTAATGATTTACTAGGTTATTTGGAATATGTAACATGCTATAAGGTTGAAATCTTTATATTTTGATAAACGAAAATTTTAGATTTGCTAAAAAAATGACAGGTAGGTGCTGTATTAAAATCTGACAGTGTCATGTTACATCTTTATCAACTAGATTGTTTATAGGTAGCTAGTTTATATGTATTTATTAGGACAGAGATGTCATGAAAGTGAAATCCTCAATTTTTATTTATTTATTTTCCTTTCCTTAAATAAATTAATTAATTAATTAGACTGCAAGATTTCTTAAAAGCTTCTGCTTGTCTTCATTTTAACATAATTTTTTAAATTTAATTTTAACTGAGAAAACAGTAAGAAATCAATAAAGAATATGTCAAAGTAACAAATTTAATTGATGAACAGAATAGCTTTTCAAAACTAATAACTATTGTGTTTGACTCTAAACTCTCTCCTTACTTTGAATAGATGAGGTTGCCGGCCGAGTAGCCTCAAAAAAACTATATGTATTTAATCAATAACAACGGTACATTACTGTCGTTATTGGTTATTTCCCGTCGCTAAAAGGTATTGGCGACAAAACTAGCCCGGATAGATTTTTTTAATAAAATATTAGCCCGGATAAGTTTCAAATTCTGGCTTCGCCCCTTGTGGTCTATAAAAAAATATTTTGAAGATTCTCGAAGTCCATATTCAAATATCACGATTCACATGAGCTTTAAATCGCTTCTAGTTAGATCATTTTTTTTTTTGTAATTTTCATTTTGCAATTTGTTTTGGAGATGTTATCCTTATTTTATAATATTCATTATTTTCTTAACTACATTTTGAGAAATAAAAATAAAAGTATTGTTATAGTTGCACCAATAGAGGGGGCAATATATTTTGTACTTCTTAGAATTAATGTCTCTCTAAATATATTCCTTTATTTTTGCTTGAATTTGCTTCCTTATATAAAGATAGTTTGTCCTAGATTAATGTTATTAATAATTTTTAATCAAATACTATTAAACAACATATAAGTTTTAGTTAGTAACTAAAATATTTATTTATAAGTTGATCAATTGTTGATTAATGGGTTGGTTGGCGAGTTTAATTAGTTGATATCGACTTGATTTGGTTAAAGTAATTAGAAAGGGACTAAATGATAAGGACATGCCATGCCCATTATTATTGCCATTTACTTGGTGGTGTCATGTCTTAGTTGTACTAAATAACTTCTTTCTTTTCTTTTTTTTTTCAAAAGAGGGTTTGAATTTCATCTAGTCTATTTTAACTTCTTTTTTTTCTTTTACCTTTTCAAATATTAATTTTAAATATATAAACTTTAAATTAGTAGAGTACCACAAACCATTTCGAAGAGATAATTCTGTCCATTAAGTTAGAATAGTGGATATGTTTTATGATTTCAGATGTAAAAGAGAATTGTTATTTTAACACCTCATAAAAATCCTCATGGAAATCTTCTTTCAAAAGTATTTGATAGAGTGACCTAGCACTTTTTTTTATGTATGATTCGATTTCTAGTGCACAGTCCTTTCTAATCTATTGGATTTCAAATAAAATGAAACTCAAAGAATAAAAACCAGTTAATAGTATTCAGTGTTCTAAACGGCGGTAGGCGGTGGTGGAGCGGTAAGTGACTGCCTATTGCCTCGGGTGCCTAGGCAGTGCCTAAGCGGTGCCTAAGCGGTTGAATATAAATATAATAAAGATGTTCTATAATTATCAATTTATTAAAAAGTCAAATATATATTTTCTAACATAGTAACATTTAACAAAAATAAGTATGTAGACGAGCAGAAGAAAAGATAGATGATTAGATGATCGAAGAATATATGTAAATGATCAAGGAGGTGAGGTGAATGAGATAAGAAACGAAAAAGAAGAAGATAAATGAATTGGAATGTAAAGAGTAATTTCAAAGAGTTTTTTTTATTGAATATATATATATATATATAAATATATATATATTAATATTAGTAATTAATTAATTAAATATAATAAATAATTAAATAATCTGACCGCCTCGTATATAGGCGGAGCGGTATTGGACCGCCTACCGCCTAGGCGGCCGCCTCGATCGCCATTTAGAACACTGATAGTATTAAAGGAGGTTCATAATACTCCTAATAGAATAACCTGATGAGCTAGAACACTTGAATTAGTAATTACCATGACCGATTTCACCACTAATGAGAATGTATTGTCTTGTTCTCAAATGGTCTCTCATTTGAATTCGATCAAGCCAAATAATTCACTGAAACTTACACCAACTAATTCATACTTCACAAAATACGATAATGATAGAAGAATGTATTAAACAAATCACAGCCATATAAAATATTGTTGATTAAATAACACATTCATTAATATTGAATTGATAGTTAAAATTATTGCAAAGTGAATTATTTTCTATCTTAATTGTACAAGTTTGCTGCTTGAAAATCCATTGAAATTTAAAGCTCCAATAAAATGTAAGAGTTAGACAACCATTAATAATTAGGATCTTGAAGATTGTCCTCTTTTTTCTTTTCTTTTTTTCTTAAATGGTTAATGTGAGCTGAAAATGTTATTAAAATGTTGTATTGATATATTTCAATTAGATCACCTCACACAATTAATCATATTTGTATCAAACAAAAATGTGTATCTTAAATACAACCTATCATCAGAGCTATGCTATAGAACTAACCACATTTTATACTAAATAAATATATTAGTTTCTCTAAATAAATGGATGGTTTTCTTTGAGACTCAACTACAACTATAATCTATTATTTTATTTTTATAAAATGTTGTTTTTCTAACTCAAATCTCTCTAATTTTATTAGGTCTTTGTCAATGAATCAATGATCAATTTAATGCTTTATACCAATCGTAGTCCACGTTGCTTTCAATCTCCCTTTTTCCTTTTAAATTTCGATGTAGTTAATCTATACCCTTTCCTTTTTTCAATGCATCACTTTATGATTGAGTTATTAAAATGTTATTTTCAAATAAGCTCAGTATCTACAAACATCTTTTTTGTTATAACTATCTTATATTTATGTTTTAAGATTGATATTTAAATTGAATCATGTTAGGAATAATTGATTCAAACACAAATGACCAATTTTAAAATATGCAAAAACTCAATCATAACCCACATTTAATCCATTTATTTTAAATAAGAATGAAACATAAACATGAATTGAATAAACGTCTCTATTTTTTTTTTTAATTTAGGAAGATACCACGATCCCATCATTAGTCACTCACCACTTTCATTATATTATATTTTGCTTTTTTTTAATGATATGCTTCACTATTATTATGTATTCCAACCTCAATAATGTCCTAGATCACATTTATTTGTGTTCTTTTCTTTTTTTTCAAACAAATTTATATTAGAATTAGAAAAGTCCTTTTGAAAATACACAAGTTATTTTCATTGGGATTACAAACTTAATTGTGATTCAATCAATGAGACTTAAGGGCATGACCAAGACTTAAGAATATTGCATAGTCTCTTAACAAATACAGATCTAAAGCTAGTCATTTTATGGATTGGTGCTTGAGTATTTGTAACAATCTTATATTGAGGTTATAATCAAAAGACTATATGGTTAAGTCCAAAATTAAATGCAAGAATGACAGCATAAAATCACATAAAAACTATCCTGGCAAGAAAAGATGAAAAAGCCTGAATCAAAGGCCAGTAGCCATTATTAAAGCAACGTCACAACACAAGCCAACTTCAAGTTCGTTCTTTGAAAGCTTTGAATAGCAATGGAAATAGTGAGTGGACCACTCTATAAATGTAGCTATCTAGAAGATAGACTAGTGATCACTAGTGCTCTTAATTTGTTGGCATGAAGGTCTTCAAGGATAAGGGGCCCTTCATTCCCAGATTTCCTGGCTTTCATGCACATCAATAACTAATAATTAATAAAATAAGTTATAAACATAACTCAATAAAATAATATTTGATTAATAGTTTTGAAACCCGACCAGGTTATAACCCGGTGAAGAGACTGAGTCACTGGGTTACAGGTTCAACTGGTGGATCAACTAGAGTGAGTTTCATATAATAATAAAATAATCTAAAAATAGAAAAAAATTCATCAAATTATTTATACAAGGCTTCAAATCAAAGTACAACTTTCGATTTTTGGATGACTGTTTTTATTTGGAAAAGAAACTAGGTTTAAGTTATGACTTACGATGTCACCTTAAATCGTTTTATAATCTAATAGAAGCGGAATAAGTTGGTTCAAGTAGGATGTGCATCTTGAGGTAAATGAAAGAGTTTGTCATTCTCAATGTCTAAAACTAAAATCGGTAATCTACCCACATGGAACTAGAAATAGATAAACCCAATGGCAACCAAAGAATGAGGAGAGGGAATTGAGAGAGTGATAGGTGAGAAAGAAAAAAATTATTTTTAAAAAATATATATATATGATAAATCCAACCGGATTTCTGGTCCAACCGGTGGGTTGGCCGGGTTTAACTAGGTTGATTGCATTTTCAATTTTTTCATCAATCCAACCCGATTTGACAATCACCCGGTCGACCGGTTTCAAAACTATGATTTGATCGAAATGAACACAATATGATCTAAAGAAAATTTACAAGACAAATAAAAAGTTGAAACCTATTTAGCCACATAAATTCAATCACAAACAAATCAATGCCAAATGACCTTTCTAAATAAAGAATTTTTTCCATCCTCAAGCCACACAATGAGTTCATTAGAAGTATTAATATGGGGTCAAGACTAGTCATTGTTTTCTATCTTCATCAACTAACCATTTGTCCAATCCAACTATTTCCTCTACAAATGGGGCTAGTTCGATATCATGTTTATCAAGAGTCATACCTAATTTAGACATTCATGTTTTTGTTTATGTTATTTATCAATCTTTATTTCCTAAGTTATCTCATTCTAAAATAAATAAATTTAAAAATATAGTACAACAACATGTAGTTACTTCGGAATAAAACATAATTTCTTTTCTTTTTACTTCTAAGTAAAAGAGAGATAAAATATCACACATGAAAATCAAATACCCAAATAAAAATATATAGTTACTATAGAAGTTATTATAGTCCATCCATGATTTACCCAACTTAATGTTCTTAGATTTATCATTAATTCAGGATGAAGTGTACCAAGTCCCTAAAAAAATATAATGACAAGATAAAAAGAACGACAACAAAATTAAAAAAGAAATGACATTTGCGAGTCTTAATACGTCAAGTCGGTAATGGGACTACTGTTTAATAGACATCAATATTTTGGTTAAGAAATGAGTTGTTAAGTTGTCTTGGAGACAACTCTGAATGTAGAAGAGAGACATTTATTCAACTGGGCTAGCATTGACTAATGTATCCGGGCTACCTCTAACATTGACTAATGTATCTGGGTCATCTCTAGCATTGACTAATTCATTTAGACCACATCTGACATTGACTAATGTATTTGGGCCATCTTTGGCATTGATTGATGCATCTGGGCCACATCTAACATTGACTAATGTATCTGGGTCATTTCTAACATTGATTAATATATTTGGACCACATCTGATATTGACTAATGTATCTAGGCCATCTCTGGCATTGACTAATGCATCTGGGACACATCGGACATTGACTAATGTATATAGGTTATCTTTGGCATTGACTAATGCATCTAGGACACATCTGACATTGACTAATGTATCTGAGCCATCTCTGACATTAACTAATGCATCTGGGACACATCTAACATTAACTAATGTATCTGGGTCATCTTTGGCATTGACTAATGCATCTAAGACACCTCTAGAATTGATTAATGCGGCTGTGCCACAATGGTTTGCAACAATGGGATTATTCAAGTCAAGATGGAGATTTTCTGAGTAGACTTGAATATTTGGGTTACCAAAGAAGTTGTTAAACTGTTTTGGAGACAACTCTAGGTTTAGAAGAGAGAGTCGATATATCATTTGAGCCACAACTAGCAATGACTAATGCATACGGGCCACCTCTAGCATTGATTAATGTCTTTGGGACATCTCTAGCATTGGCTAATGCATTTGGGTCATCCTTGGCATTGACTAATGCATCAGGGCCACGTCAAGCATTGACAAATGCATCTGGGCCATCCTTGTCATTAACTAATGCATTTGGGCCACCTCTAGCATTGACTAATGTGTTTGGGCCACCTCTAAAATTAACTAATGCATCTAGGACTACATATGGCATTGACTAATGCATCTGGGCCACATCCGGTACCGCGAGTGCATCTGAGCCATTCAACACCGGCGAGTGCATCTGGGCCATCTAGCACCAGCGAGTGCATCTGGGCCATCTAGCATTGGCGTGTGCATCTCGGACTACCAGCACAGACATGTGCATCTAGGTCATCTGGAACCGTGTGTGCATCTGGGCCATCTGGCACAACGCGTGCATCTGGGCTATCCAACACCGGTAAGTGCAATTGGTCCATCCGACATGACGAGTGCATCTGGGTCATCCGACACCGACAAATGCATATGGGCCATCAAGCACGACGAGTGCATCTAGGCCATTAGGAACGACAAGTGCATCTAGGCCATCCGACATTGGTGAGTGCATTTGGGCCATCAAGCACCATGAGTGCATCTGGGCCATTCGACACCGACGAGTGCATTTGGGCCATCCGGCACCGCCGAGTGCATCTGGGCCATCCGACACCGCCGAGTGCATTTGAGCCATCTAACATTAACGAATGCATCTATTAAGTTGTGTCTATGACAACTCTATATCAGAGAGAGAGGAGATATAATATTTGGGCATTGATTAATCCATTTGGGGCATTTAAGGGAATTCAAGTTAAGGTGGAGATTTGTTGAGATGTTTTGAATTGATGATGCAAGGCAAGAGAATATTGAACAAAATGAAAGTATATCTTTTTGGTGTATAATCTTGATTTGAGGAAATAAGATTAACACAAAAGGAAATGTGGTATTTTTTATGGTAATATAACTTTAAAAGTATTGTGATAATATTTTGGAGATTTTTGCCAAAATATTAATGTTGACCTAGTTGAAGCTTATTTAAAGGTGCAGTCGGGCACTTTAGAAAGCTGAAGTCTTTGCCTTAAGAGCATCGTTTCCAGTCTCAGTTTTGCATCTATTATGGGTTCGGGAGACTAGGTGTTATATAAAATCGTGTCATAACCCTGGTATGCTTTGATGTAATTTATATATTGATCTCCTAAATAACATTCTCTCTTTCTAATGGACGTAGCCAAGTTTTATCTTGGTGAACCATGTTAAATCAGTGTCATTCTTTTTCGTTTACGTCATTTCACGCATTACGTTACAACAAACTGGTATCAGGGCTTCAAGTTATTCGATTGTTTGTTCATTCAATTGAGATGGTAGCATTAAGAATCAAGACGACAAGTTAATGGGGAGAAGGTAATGTGGAAAATCAAGATGCGGGCTCTACTAAAACAACATGGCTCATGGGAGCCGCTAAAGTTGTCGAAAGTAGTAGAAATAATCGTTGAGATTTCTATTCTGAAGGAGAAGAAGATAATGTGGCATATCAAGATGTGGGCTCTACTAAAATGACAGGGCTTATGAGGTTGCTGAAGTTATCGATAGGAGAAGAACAACCGTTGAGATTGTCATTTGGAAGGAGAATATAATGTGGAAGATGAAGATGTGGGATCTACTAAAATAATAGGGCTTGTGGGGTTGTTGAATATATCAGTAGGAGTAGAATAACTATTGAGATTGTCATTCTAGAGGAGAAGATAATGTGACAGATCAAGATGCGGGCTCTTCTAAAACAACAAAGCTTATGGGGTTGTTGAAGTTATTGGTAGGAGCAAAATAACCGATGAGATTGTCATTTTGGAGGAGGTGAATACATCACAATCATTCACCTACGAAGAAACTGTATTCAGTTTTAAAGTTTCTCAATAGTTTGCAGCAATAAGAGTATTCAATTTAAGGTAAAGATTTTTTGAGTAGACATGAATATTTTGGTTAATAAAGGAGTTGTTAAGTTGTCTTGGAGACAACTCTGAATCTAGAAGAGAGAGAGAGAAGATAGATCATTTAGGCCACTACTAGCATTGACTAATGCATCCGGGCTACCTTTAACATTAACTAATGTATATGGGTCGTCTCTAGCATTGAATAATGCATCTGTGCCACATGTGACATTGACTAATGTGTTTAGGCCATCTTTGGCATTGACTGATGCATCTGAGCCACATCTGATATTGACTAATGTATCTGGGTCATCTTTGGCATTAACTAATGCATCTGGGCTACATTTGACATTGAATGTATTAGGGACATCTTTCGCATTGACTAATGCATCTAGGCCACATCTTACATTGATTGATGTATTTGGGTCATCTCTTGCATTGACTAATTCATATGGGCCACATATGATATTGACTAATTTATCTAGGCTATCTCTGACATCGACTAATCCATCTAGGCCACATATGATATTGATTAATGTAACTGGGTCATCACTGGCATTGACAAATGTTTCTAAGCCACCTCTAAAACTAATTAATGCGTATGTGCCACAATGGTTTGTAACAATGGGAGTATTCAAGTCAAGGTGGAGATTTGTTGAGTAGACTTGAATATTTGAGTTACCAAAGTAGTTGTTAAAAATTTTTAAAGACAACTCTAGAACTAGAAGAGAGAGGCGGTATATCATTTGGGCCACCAGTGGCATTGACTAATGCATTCAAGCCACCTGTGACATTCACTAGTGTATTTGGTCCATCTCTAGCATTGGTGAATGTATCTAGGTCATCTTTAGCATTGACTAATGTATCTGTGCAACCTCTAGTATTCACGAATGCCTCTAGGTCATCCTTGGCATTGACTAATGCATATGGGCCACCTTTAGTATTGACTAATACGTCTGGGCCACTTCTAGCATTGACTAATGCATATAGGACCACATCTGGCATTGACTAATGTATCTGGGCAACATCCAGTACCGCGAGTGCATTTGGTCCATCTAGCACCGACGAGTGCACTTGGGCCATTCGGTACTGGGGAATGCATCTGGGTCATCTAGCACCAACATATGCATTTGGATTATCCGACACTAGCGTGTGCATCTAGGTCATCCGTCACCGCACGTGCATCTGGTCCATCCAGCACAACATGTGCATCTAGGCTATCAAGCATCGGTGAGTGCATCTGGGACATTTGACACGACGAGTGCATCTAGGCCATCCGGCACCAGCGAGTGCATCTGGGCTATCTGGCACCAGCGAGTGCATCTGGGCCATCTGGCACCGCCGAGTGCATCTGGGCCATCTGACACCGACGAGTGCATCTGGGCCATCTAGCATTGACGAATGCATTTGTTAAGTTGTCTTATGAAAACTCTAGATCAAAGAGAGGAGATATAATAATTGGGTATTTGAGGGAAATCAAGTCAAGGTGGAGATTTGTTGAGATGTTTTGAATTGATGGTGCAATGAAAGATAATATTGAACAAAACGAAAGTATATCTTTTTGGTGTGTAATCTTGATTTAAGGAAATAAGATTAATACAAAAAGAAATGTGATCTTTTTTATGGTAATATAACTGTGAAAGTATTGTGAAAATATTTTGGAGATTATTTGCCAAAATATTAATGTTGACCTAGTTGAAGCTTATTTAAAGGTGAAGTCGGGCACTTTAGAAAGTTGAAGTCTTTGACTTGAGAGCATCGTTTCCAGTCTCAATTCTGTATCTATTAGGGTTTCGGGGGACCGAGTGTTATATAAACTCGTGTCATAACCCTAGTCTATTTTGATATAATTTATGTATTGATCTCTTCAATATATTCTCTCTTTCTAGTGGACATAACCAAGTTTTGTCTTGGTAAACCACGTTAAATCGGTATCATTCTTTATTGTTTACGTCTTGTTAGGATCGGTGCTAGCAATAGAGACTAGGGTCTGACTATTAATAACAGCTTATACACTTTAGTTCGATTTTAATTTTGTTAGAAGTAGAAATATGTTTCTATTCTTCAAAAATCCTTCGAACTCTTGAAACGGTTTCAAGTGCGGAAGTGTTCGTCGGATTTGAAGCTTTGAACCAATGAAAAATGAATGATATAAAGTAAAGAGCACAGGGAGTTGTTTATGAATGTTCGTAGAAAACCCTTCTACGTCACCCCTTCTTCCACAACCGGAAGGATCTCACTAAATACTTTGAATCAAATATAACTTACTGAACTAGCTAACACTCTGTTGAATAGAATAAACTCTGTTCAACTTACAATATTCTCACAGCTAGACAGTAATTGATTCTTTCCGCTCTTGAACTTGAAGAATTTAAGAAATCAGTAAGTACAAGAGTGTAAGCTTATAAGATTGGTAATCGATTAGGCAACTAGTAGTAGTTCGTTTGTTGTCCTTGGGCATCTATTTGTAGTAGAAGGACACCAACGGTCGAATCTTCTTCATGGACACGTGGCGATCATCCATTGTAAGGCCCTCATAGTACTAGAAATCTGCAGACTCTGAGCAAAGGGATCGTGGCCATACCGAACTGGTAGTGCGCCGAATATCCTCTCTGATATTGTCTTATACTGGACAAACCGTTAGAAGGACATTTGCGTACATGGCATTCGTTCATTAGATACAATTAGTTGGCTTCTCAGACTGCATAGGAGTGAGTGGAGCAGAGTAGCAGATAACTAGTTGATCATGGTTAGACGTATGCTAACTTCAGATGGCTATTGAAGCAAGGCATTAGACGTGCTCCATTAGACTACCAAGTCTAAGGGAGTTAGATGTCTTCGTCTAACTACGTATCACATTAGACTATCAAGTCTAATGGAGTTAGACATCAACGTCTAACTACGTTTCCCATTAGACTACCACGTCTAATGGAGTTAGACTATAACGTCTAACTACGTATCCATTAGACTGCAACGTCTAATTACGCATCCCTTCAGACTTGTCTGTAGGATTTAGACGTCAACGTCTAACTTCACATCCCCTTAGACTACCAAGTCTAATGGAGTTAGACTACAATGTCTAACTTCGCATCCCTTTAGACTTGTTAGAAAGAGTTAGACATCAACGTCTAACTTCGCATCCCATTAGACTACCACGTCTAATGGAGTTAGACTACAACGTCTAACTTCGCATCCCTTCAGACTTGTCTGAAGGAGTTACACTACAACGTCTAACTTCGCATTCCTTCAGACTTGTTTAAAGGAGTTAGACGTCAACGTCTAACTTCGCCTAATTAGCCTGCTTAGACCACGTCTAAGTTAGCATATTCTGATGCACCTGCATAGAAACAAATAGACAACTTAACTTCATTCTAATTGAACATCTATCTTTATTCACAACTAAACATCATCAAAATTCCGTTGTAAACATCATCTAGATTATGTTCTAAATATTATCAAACTTCTGTTGTTTAATGTTTCATAGCTTTTGATTTCTAAGTTAATTACTTCTCACTTAATTAACTATTTTCTTTACTTTGATTTTACTTTTTCCCAACAATTTCCCCATTTTTGATGATATTAAAACCATACAATCTTAATAAAGCAATATAAACATCCATCAAAATGAAATTGAAATCAAAGTAGTTCACCAGAGTATTCAAGTAGAATTTTAAAGTATGAAAAACAAATAAGGAGATGGTTATGATGTCATGGAAACGAGTGACCGAGCCTCCACTACCACCACCTCTGTCTCCTCCACGTCCTGAACCTCTTTTGTTGGTCTACAACCGTCATCGCCTTCTTCAGTAGCAGCAACAGCTTTTCTCTTTGATTTCGAATGAGTTCCTCTTCCTCTTCCTCTTGAGCTTCCTTCCCCCTTTTTAACATTATCGAGTTCGGAAGCAACAAGAGCCCGTTCCTTCTCAGCAGCGGCTTCAGCTTCTTTTCTAGCTTGAAATTCCCTTGAAACTATGTCAGCCTGCTCCAGTCGCTCAGCCTCTATTCTATACAGCGAGTTTGAAATCTCCATCATTTGAGTCCGAATAAGTTCCATTCCTGATGAAATTTCTTGGTGAAGCTCCACGGTGAAAGTCTTGGTTTTAGTATGATACTCCGATTTTCGATTGAAGAGATTCTTTTCAAACTTCTTGAACTGATTGTTCAAAATGTTTACTTCATAAGTATTCCTCTACATGGTTTTCTCCGTTTCTCTTTGGAAATCAAGAATAGAAGACACATCTTCTTTACATTGAGTAGATCCCTTCTCAAGATTAGCCAATCTGGACTGCATGTCCAACATATTCTGTTGAATAAAATTCATTGCATCCAACATGTAGTTACAGAAGTTTGCTCCTCCGAGAGAAGCTTCTTCGGAAGATCGAGCAGCCAAGGACACCGCTTGGGAACAAGCTGGGGCAATGCGAATGGGACTAGGATACACATTCAATTGTAAAGAATGCTTTGGTTCTTAATCTTTTGGATGGGAAGAAGGTGCCTTTGATCCATCTTGAGAATAATATTGTTCATTTAAAATATCGGTACATACCTGATGAATACCTTCTAAAATATCTTCAAAGTGAAGAGGTAAATCAACAACTTTGTCAACAACATCAGTTGGAGTCTTGATAGGTGATGATGGAGGAAAGGAAATTGGACTTTCTTTCAAAGATGAGGATGAGGAAGACTCATCTTTATCAGATTGTTCCCCCTCAGCAGAGGGAATCTTCTCGGAATCTTCCTCCTTAAAGGGTTCCCCCTTAGCCTCTGATTCAAGAGACTGATCAACAATCTTTGCTGATTCTTCCTCAACCAATGGAGATTGTTCTGCTTCAAGAATAGGAGGAGCCACCTCATATGTCTCCTTCCGTTGAATAGAAATCTAAAAATATTCAACAACAACAGCCTCTTCTTCTAAATTAATTTCAGATTGAACCAAGATCGGGGTCTGTTCAATAATACGCTAGGCCATCAGTCACTTTTCTTCAACAATAGTATTGGCCTGGTCAATAAGATAGGAAGCAGTCTGCTCCTCTTCTTCCGAAATAATCTAATCACCTTCAAAAATCTCCATTGCCTCATCTTGACTAGACGACAGATCATCAAACAAATACAACCCCGGAAGACTCGGTACCGTGAACGTGTTGAATGACTGTTGAGCAATAGTTGTTCATAATTAGGTCTAGTCGCTTCAAAGCATTCTACTCTGCAAGAGAATCCCTATCGAGCGGTTGAAGTTGGCCTTTCTTGCCTCAATCATGGGAAAAAGAATATGTCCCATGATATTGGCCAACACAAGATCCTTCCTTTTGAGGGCTTTAGAGACCTCGTCTGTCTTAGCCCATTTCAGAACTCTCTTTTCTGTCTTAACCAGTTTCTTCCATTCTTTCCCAATATCGCCTTCCGAAATAATTTCATCAAATTGATTGACTAACGTGTAATTCACCCAGGTGTCGAAGATATCGATCTTCTCAGCTACTTTCGCCTCAATTTTCTCCATCATAATATTCACAATACAGCTGGCCTCCGAAACTTTTTCTAGAATGGCTTTGGCAATGCCTTTTCCCTTCCTAGGAACTACAGCTGGTTTGGGAGTGGGCAAGAGTTCTCTAATGGTTATGCTACGAGCACCCCTTGTTGCTTTCATAATTTCGAAAGGGGACAAAGGCTTCGAAATGGCCTCTTTTGGAAGTTTTAACACAACTCCATTTCCCTTAACAACAGATTGTTCTTCAACAATCTCAATAACGGGTGGCTCGACATTAGGCAGAATAGGAGCCTGTTCAGATGGTAAAATAACGACACTCTCCCTAACAAAAACGTCTATCTACGTTGAAATGGAAGGCATGTGAACAACACAGCTAGTTGGTTGTCTTAGTGCTCACCAGACGTCCCTTCTTAAGCCGAATGGGGGACAATTGTATCAATCTTATCAAAACGTTGTCGTTTCACTCCTACCTTTAAAAAGTGAACGGTCACATTACTAACAAATAACATGAAGACATGTGTCTTTCATGCACTAAGATGTGACCAACACCTCATATTGCTTTTCAATACGCTTATCTCCGAACATCCATAAACAACTTTGTGTCCATTTCTTACTATCCTATTCATTTTGCATCAATACGCTTCAAATCTAGTGAGTAATTCCGCACTTCAATCTGATTCAAGAGCTCGCGAAGATTTGTCACGAGAATAGAAACAGCTATTAACCTCTAACAGGGTTAAAACTTAATTGGAAGTCGATATTCGTTCAACAATATTCAAACCCCACCGGTTGTTGTTGACGCCGATCCCAACAATATAACAAACTAAGAACAACTATTGGTGGGTTTTAATTTTTGTGAAGAACTCGATTCAAAGTAAGTAAAGTTTTTCTCAAAACAACTATTAATAAAAATTGAGTACAATCTATTAGAATACCAAGTAATTTATGTTCTTAATGTGTTTTACAAGGAGAAACTTTTCGTTGGCCCAACCACCAGTTTGTCTTGTCAACTTCTTACCTCAATGAAAGAAGACAGTTGTGTTTTTAGTGAAATAGTGGACGTTTGGGTTCATCTATTGAACCTTAATTTTAGAAGGCAAGCAATGTATGAAAACCAAAGAATTTGCTTTACTACATTATCGTATGTAGGTACTTCACTTGGTTGTGTTTTTTTTTGTATTATGCTTAATATTCATGTGATTAATATTTAGAATTTATTTATAGCTAATGAAGAACTATGGTTCTATTTTATTTCTTTTTGCACTTAATGCTAACATGGAGTAGTTTCAAATATCAAAAGAAGACATCAACACTACTGACCTTGTGTGTAAATCCTTCAAATAACAGATTTCGTTTATGATATATGCTATCATAACCAATAACACTACTTTTTCAAATATTCCCACCAGTAATCCACGCTAAAAATTTATATGTTGTATGTATAAATATGATTGCAGAGAAAATAAAAATATTAGACAACAGGTCACTTCCATATCATATTAGATTTGTAAGTAAGTATGCTGAAATAAAACAACATATATGTTTATTTGTTGATTTTTTTAGACAAAAAGAATCTCCCTTAGAAAATGAAATCAAAGTTGATAAAATGTGGTGGCAAAATGATGAAAACAACATTTGTTGTGGTGTCTACTATATACTATATGAGGCACTTTGAGACTTACAAAGGAGATGAGAGAAATTGAAATTGTCATATCACTCTTGAAAATGTAAGTGTTAAACATATATTTTTCATTCACACTTCTTTATTGATGTCTTTATATATATATTTTTTTTGTCTTGAAGGCCTTAGAAGAATTAAACACATTGAGGATAAAATACATCTAGATAATTCTAATGTCATAGTTGAATACGAACAGGAGGAATCTGGTGAAATTAATAAGATAAGAGTTGAATACACTTGTATTAGATAAGAGTTGTAAAAACATTTAAATTATTATATTTCATATTGAATTTATATTATTAACATATTTTACTATTGTTGTTGTTTGTTTTGTTATTAGTCTCTTATTTGTAAATAGAAGTTAAGCAAGCACTATCGAGTGAAGTCTGTTTCACTCCTATTTACGCTACTAATAGAAGTGAAGCAATTTGCTTCACTTCTAAGCCACATAAATAGAAGTGGAGCAACCTTCACTAAATATAAATTAATAAAACATAAGAAAAATAATATTATATGCTACAAATTTAATAAATGGTGAATGATAATTTAATTAATAAAACATAAGAAAAATAATATTATATACTACAAATCTAATACATATTAGAGAAATGAAGATTGTTTCACTTCTATTTACGCTTCTTATAAAAGTGAAGTAAGCGTTACTGAGTGAAGCATGCTTCACTTCTATTTACAGTGCCAATAGAAGTAAAGTAAGCGCTCCCGAGTGAAGCTTGCTTCACTTCTATTTACAACGCTAATAGAAGTGAAACAAGCGTTGCCGAGTGAAACTTGATTCACTTCTATTTAATTATTTTTTTATAACTAAATATAAATTAATAAATTTTGCTTTCTCATTGTCTTTCTCTCTACCCTTTCGCGTCTATTCATTTGCTCTACCATTTTGCGTCTATTCTTTTTAAAAATGTAAATGCTCGTTTTCTCTTCTGGATTCTCTCTATTTTCTCGCGTTTGAAGTAGATTCTCTTTCGGTTGCTCTTTCTTTTGCTCAATATCAAACTTTTCTGAAAATGTTTTTTTGAAGCTCTGGTCTTGTGCAGCCAAAATGGTAAAAAAAGGGTTTCTCATTTCAGTTTTTCTAACTTTACGTTTTATTTCTTATTTGTTTTGAATCTCTATGTTTATCTCTTATTTCTTAATCAGGATTCAGATAAATAAATCGTTCCATTTATTGAATCGACGAAGATATTAGAAATGCAAGATAAAACTAGAAGGTAACTCATTTAAAGTATATAATGTACATATTTGTCTGGTGTTATTATTGTAGTTGATTTTAATATTGTAGTTATGAACAAGTTTATAATTCATGTAAACATTTATACCTTCATGTTATGAATGAATTATAGTTTTACATGATCCATTATTCTATTTACACATATATTGATATGATTTATAGAGTTCAACTAAAAAAATATATGAGGAGAAGTAAATTAAGCAAACCCTCCACATCAAGCAAGTACTCCACACTCTTGGATATATTGGCAACAATAGCTCATTAAGAATTTAATGAGAATCCTCTTAAAAAAATGCTTTCAGAAGCTCCAATATTTAAGACATAAACCTCTCCAATGTGCCTTCACAACCTCATTCAACATTTATCCGAAGAACAAAATGATGTAGTGAGGAACATTGGATTTTGTTCTCTTCTTTCACTGGGCACATCTAAATTCCCAGTTCAACTCTCTCGAAGTATTGTGAGTCTCTTCAACTCTAGAAGGAGAACTATCATCCTGAATAGTAGAAAGTAGATACAGATTAAAGAAGATGATGTTCAATGTGTATTGAACATCCTGAGTAGGGAAATTAGAAATTGAAGAGTCTATTGAAGTCGACTCTGACGATTATTAATACAAGAACAATCTAAGGGCGTGGTGGAGAAGAAGATGGGAATGAAGGGGAACAAGGGAGGTCCTCAAACCCATGAAATGCTCAAAAAAATTCTACAAAAAAGAGATAGAGATAACAACTTTTAGATAGACTTCGTTGTTTATGTTGTCTCTAGTTTTGTGAACTTCTCAAAATCTACCGTGCAAGTATATCCCAATTTCTTAGCAAATTTTCATGTAAGAATATTTCAACCTTCATGTAAAATTATTTCTTCCTTCATGTAAAACGATTTGAGTCTTCATGGAAAGTACTATATTGTTTACCAAAATCTTATACTTATATTAAGAATTCGTCTATTAGCATCAGACTGTTGGTTGTTAAATCGTCCAAATCAAGTTGAATAGCATGATAAAAATTGGGATAATCAAATTGTATTTTCTGCAAATATTTTAATACACTCATGTATCCCCAATCATACAATCTCTGGTTCTTTTGAATCGCAAATAATTTTGTAATTTTTAGGAGTAAAACCTAAATTGTCCCTCCCATCTACTTGTTTGTCCATAAGAGTATGTGAAGCCTTTGGAGGGATACACACATCAGATGTCATTTTAATTTGTAAGTTTGCAGATGCAGACATATTCATATGGCATTTTTAAAGATGAGATTTTTTTGAACTTACAAGAGGATGATTATGCTCACTAAGAAAATCCATTATTTTAAACACTCTAGTATATACCTTTTTTATCTTCATTTTTGCATCACAATTGAACCTTGTATCAGAAAGACTGCATTTGACATAAACATCTCTTTTTATCTTTTCCCCTTTGACCATGTGCACTACAACAAAAAGTCATATCTAGTAATGAACTTGATTTATCATTGTATTTTGAATTGCGCCTTATACCAAATCCAATTATCTTAGCATATACTAAATATAATTCATAAGCATCTTCTTTTGTCTCAAACTCTCTATCGGTATGTGAAATAAATTCTGACGAAATATTCTCCAAATTTGACTATTTTGATCAAAATTTTGAAGGGGGAAACTCGTAGATTCACTATCAATTCTAGATCATGGGAAAACGAAATATTGGTGAAGTTGAAAAAAAATAAAGATTTTTGTAAAATGAAGGTGGTAGCCATGAAAAGAAATGCAGATTATGTTATTATTGATCAATACAAGTGAAGTGTGTTTCAGCTGAGAGAGCGCTTCACTTGAATTTACAGCGTCAATAGAAATAAAGAGCGTTTCACTATAAACAGAACCAACTTACAGTATTAAAGAAATGAAATAGTATATCTCTCATCATTATTGTTGTTTCGTTCATGAATATTAACAAAAACAGAACCTTGTTAGTTGTACAAATAAAATAGAACATTTTGTTACGTCCAAATTATTTACAAACGTACAATTTTCACTTTGGGATCATGAAGTAATGGGCTATGGAGGAGTTTGTTTTCTACATTGAATCATGAAATAGGTTTCCAGCAAAAAAAAAAGTAAACTCTTGCTTCATCCCGGAGCTTTTTTCCGAAAAATCGTATATATATAGAGAAGTTGAAATCGTACTCTTTAGTAGATTGGAAGAGATAAGGAATGATGTGAAATGATCATTAAAGCTAAAGTGATGTAGCGGAAAAACATTTTGTTGTTAATTTAATTAATAATATAATTATTAATAAATTAATAAAACATTTTGTTATAAATAAACTAACATAACAAAAATATTATATACTATCGAGTTAAGTTTGCTTCACTTCTATTAGCAACGTTAATATAAGTGAAGAGTGTTTCACTTAAATTAATGATGTAAATAGAAGTAAAGCAAGCGCAAACGAGTGTTTCACTTCTATTAACAATGTAAATAAGAAAAATTTTAACATTATTAACAAAAGTCTAAACAATGAGAAAAATAATTTAAGTAACAAGAGACTGCAAATGACAGACAACAATAGATTTCAACAACCAAATATGAGCACCAACTTGAGAGCCCATTTATGTAATCAACTCTTCTTCGGCCATAATTGTTCCTTCACAACAAGAAGAAGTTATGTTCTTAGTGATATCGCTGTTGCAATGTTGCAGTAAACTATTATACTTTTTTCTTCACTTGGCACCACCACCAACAAATCTTTCTTTTTTTCTCTTTAATACTACCGCCTCCAGTGATTACCAACTCTATAAGATCTCATTTGTAAGCCAGAATGAATGACCCTATAAAATAAAACATGTAATGCTCAAAACATATAACATCTCGTTTGTAAGCCTGGATAAATGTCCTCTAGTAATGTTTTAAATGAAAGTGAAAGATTCTTCACTCAAATGCGCTTCATCAGGTTAACTCGGAAGAAAACGATGACATTTCTGGGTTTATAGTTTTTTTTGTTCTTTTAACCAGAATTGTAATTGACTTGACACAAGGGAAACAGAGAGATGAGTTTTAGCGACTACAACAAACTAAAAGAATAAAAAAAATTGTTATATCGCAGATTCTAACTATGATTTATTAAATAATTGACCTAAATGATCACAAGAACTGAGCTAAATTGATGTAGTAGAAACTCTCGTCAAAGTGAGGCAAAAATTTTAAAAATTTATACCACAAAATTCATAGCTTAAAACACATTAAAACCTTAGTTCAACTATTTTTAAATTATTGTAAAATCTTTTATTTAACAAAACATCATTAAACTAAATATTTGGTAAAAAGAAAATCCTATTATGATGTAAAAATAGCAATTATAATAACTTCTTGCATGATAATAGTTCAAGAACATATTGCAAGTATCAACAAGAAAAAACAAAATAAATAGTGTATCTCCTTTCACCAACAAAACAGCAAAATTCAAAATAAATATTTCCTTATTTTTTTCCTTCCATTTTCCTCTCATAAAACAACAAATATTGTTTACATAAAAACATAAATCAATCCATCCATACAAATCATTTCTATAGTCTAGTGAAAATATACAGCATTTACATGAGAACATTAGAAGGACAAAAGAAGATAAAAAAATAAAAAAAAGAGCAAGCCAAAGCCTTCCTTTTTCTCCTTTAACCCCATCCATCAACCAAAGAATATGTCTGGGTCTTTCCCAGTTCTTGTTAGTAGATACCATTTCTATTTACCTCTTTTTTGCTTGCCTCAAACATATATAGGAGGGATGGGGATCGCAAACCGAACCAGATAATCATCAGCCTGTGCATATGATAACCCAAAAATTCAACAAGACCATTTTATAATATAACTGAAAAGTCTATCTTCATATAAAAAGTGCAATTTCACAAGTATTAGAGCTGTTAGATGTTAGGTTACCATCCCATCATCCAAATCTTTAACAAAAATATCCTTATATTAATTTTATGATATTAAATACTAAGAATATTCGATATTGATTAAACAAGGCCATAGTCTTTCACAACCATGAAATAATTGAGAAATGTATTCCAAAAGTTTAGAAAAGAAAGAAAATGAATTCCCATTAATCAAATACTAATAATAAGTTTCATGTATTAATGGATTCATATGCACAACAGAAAAAATGATGATCAACTTTGAAAATCTACCAGGATTAAATGTTACACTCGTGTAGGTGAGATTAGTGCTAGCTGTTTTTGTTAGGTTAGTCAATTAGGCATTGCTTGACGAAGGATTTAATCCAAATAACCCCTCGAACCACTCTCATCCATCGAATCATTCAAATTATCAACGAAAAACATGTACTTTATTTTTGTAACATTTTAAAATATTAATTATAAATGATAGTTTAGTCATTAACCCAAATAACCCCTATTATAATCCAGTTTTTCATCATACAAGTTCTTTTTCCAAATAATTTATTTATTTCAAAGAGAAAAGAAAACTACATCAAAAGCTCTCAGATTATGTACTGTTCCTTTTGTGATACTCAGCCAATTGGGATTTTAAGCAATGTTTTCTACCAAAAAAATTAACTACCAGATTATCCATGGAAAAGATGAAAGTAGTGCATTAAGAATGAAGAAGAAAACAGGTAGTTAAAATACTCACCTTCTTCGTAGAAGGCAAAGACACCACCCAACATATCATCGCTTTCCCCATCTTCCTCCAAATTCTCTTTCAGGCAAGGACTGTTACTTCCGTCAAAGTTAGTAGTACTAGTAATAGTAGCTTGTGCGGGTGCTGAGCTTTCATCGCGAATTGAAGCTCTACAATATCCCTCGTCAAAATAGTGCCCGAAATCTATTGGCTCATTCATATCTTCATCCACTGGTCCCACATCGATGATATTCAAACTCGAGTCAGAACGGTTAGAACTGTTGTTCGAAGATTCGCTAGTCACAACACTACTGGAGGACTCAACTTCTCTGGAAATATTTTCACCGATTTTTTCGGTCAGTGGACTTTCTATTCCTTTAACATTTTTCACCTCATCCATGGAATTATTAACCATGTAGGCGATGGAAGGAGATTCAGAGAGATCCATTGATTCTGAGGCCCGGATCTCTGCAGGTATTCTTGATGACGCTGGTAGAAAGAAGGGTTGTTTTGTTACCAACTTTATTTTTTATGTTGATCATAATATGAAAAATCTACATTTGTGATGTTTGCAAAAAAAAATACAATGATCAAAAAATAATTTGATTATAAACGAGAAAAAAAAAACAATATACCAAATGGAAGCAAAAAAATACACTATATTTTGGATCAAGATAAAAAGATAATGTATATCAAATGAAGCAACAAAAATTACATAACATTTGTATAATAATCCAAGAATAATGTAATCCTGATGAAAAAAAACTTATAACAAACAAAAAAAAATCACTTTCAGTTTAACTCGTGTGATTATTGAGTGATATAGTGATTTTGACAAAATACAAGTTTTCAAATAGGATGGAAAAAGCCAATTTTAGAGCAGTGCAATTCAAGTTAGCACAAGTTATGAATTTACAAACAAAAAAAATCACTTTCAGTTTAACTCATGTGATTATTGAGTGATATAGTGATTTTGACAAAATACAAGTTTTCAAATAGGATGGAAAAAGCCAATTTTAGAGCAGTACAATTCAAGTTAGCACAAGTTATGAATATACAGCAAAACTTACCACTACGATAGCTGTATGATGGAGATGAAGGTTTTTCCCCATCAAAAACTCCATGAGAGTTGAGTGGAGATGAATATCTCTCGCCAACATAATCCCTGCCAGAAAACATAACAGGTACATGATGATTGATGAAGCAAGAAACATAATTGTCATAAAGAAAACATCTTTCTACCACTTCAACGTGTGAATGGATGTGATGTTAAACAACTTGCGGATCACTTGATCAAGACTTCGGTAAACATTGTTATTATTATTATTAAATAGAGACTGTTAATACAACTTTAACATTTCAAAAATATAAAAGAAAACAACTTTTTGCTGCTTAAGTAATCACCTTCATGAAAATATCATTACCTGTCATACCTCATATCAGATTGAATACTGTGATAACGATCAAACACAGGCAGCAAGTCCTTGCGCTTTATCTGAACCTCATTGACATGGATCTTTTCAATTTCCATCTCTCCTTGGGTACTATCTTCAGTTTGATGATCCGGAGAACCCAAAATAGGGTTCATTCTAAAAAAGTAAATCTAAAATAATAGAAGAAAGTGTTAATAGCACTAATAAAAACATAAACCCTAATTGGCAACACTTGTAATATTTTATTATGTATCCGAATCCAGAAGAGAACAACAAATAAATTTATATATCTGTCTCACAAAGTTTAATTTTGAAACATAATTCCATCCAAATATGTTTCTAAATCCATAATTTTGTACCCATTTGGAAACACATTTTGTTTTTGTATCTGTATCGCGTTTCCAAATACAAAAATATTTGCAAACTAAATTTAGTAAGATACACAAATAAGAATTATTTTGCTTGTGTATTTAAAAACGGATCCTGATACATAAACAACAATAAGTGTTTTGAAATGGGTTATAGTATGAAGAAAAAAGGAAGAGAGAGAGAGAGAGAGAGAGAGACCTTGGGCTTCTGCCAAACTGGTAGCTTCCCAGACCTAATCTGTACTTCAGCATTAGATAAATACCAATGAGAATGTTCATGAGACTTTGTCAATTCCTTCTCTTTAATATCTCCTTCTTCAAGCTCAGAACCATCTTTCACAAATTTATCACCATTTTCTTCACTAACACGATGAATTCCATAAATTTGTTCACCTCTTTCAGGCCAATCTTCCCTTCTACAGACATCCCACCACTGAACAGGTTCAGATTTAACACGTAACTCCTCATCTTGCATCTGCATCGAAGAACCCGTTACAGTTCTTGGAGCAGCAGCTTCACTTTGTTCCCCTCCCCCAACTGAAGGCAAAAGGTCATATTGAACCAAGTTACCAGAAGGAGTATAAACAAGCAGATGCTCCAAGGCACTTAAATCATCCTGTACTGAATTGTGAAAAATGGCAGAAACAATGCTAGTTGTCGGAAAAACCTTCCCGGTTGCAGAAGATGCAGCACTACTCACAGTATTTAGCCACCCAGAATTACCAACTCTTATTCGGCTAACCACAGATAGATTAATTAGTGAAGGAGGTGAACGATGCTGGTTTAACATAAGAGACGAAGCAGAAAACCACCACGGTTGGGATTGTATGGGTATGAGATCTGGCCCATCGAGAAGAGAATTCTTAAGCTGAAGACCCGTTTCTCCACCAAAAGGTGATAGAACGAAGACATGGCATGTCCCCTTTGATGAAACAACAGTTATCCACTGACTATAATGACTAAAACAAATGTCTTGAATAACCTGCTCAAAGAAACAGACAGTAAGTTGAGCAAACAAGTATGCAATTGAGTCTATTTGGGAATTAGTATTTTCTTTACAATGTTTGTCATGACTATGATCCCATTGGAGTAAGAAGATTTTTTGGATCATGATTTAAATTATGATTTGGATCACGATCCAGATTATAGTGTGATTTTTGTTGTTTCATTTGGTATCCAAATTTTCTTCTAGATGACGATCCAAATTATAGTGTGTTTTTTTCATTTCATTTGCTCTAGAGATTTTTTCTTATCATAAGATTATTTTTCTTATCATTGAATTTTTGACAAACATAACCAATATAGATATTTCAGATCATGATCAGCGTGAAAATTGAAATTGATAACAAAACAGACCAATACTTGTACCCTTTAACAAAAGTAAACAAGTGAGGAACATACAGCTGACGTCATTCCACGATGAAGCTTGTAAAGGTGGACATGAGATGAACTCCACTCATTGCCGTGGTTTACTGAGCTATTTGGAGATGGCATGATGCGGAAGATATTTATGTTGTTCCCATGAACAGAGGCAGTGACCAAAAGAGTCCCACTTGGATCAAAACACAAGGCAGATAGAGGGCTTGTGTGAGCCCTAAACTGGCAAACCACAGCTCTAGATACTATATCTTTTACAACGACCTGAAAGACATCAAAGTTGATCATTATTGGGCAAATCTTTTGACACGTCAGCAAATGTATATTTTTCCAGGCTGGTATAAATCACAAACTTTTTTCCGCTCATCTTTATAACCAATAAATGAAACGATAAAAAGAATTTCTGCATAAATTACACACAGGACTGCAAATGAAATGAGGGAAACACTAACCACTCCGGCATTGTCCATTTCAGTTGACTGTGTCGAGATTCTGCCAACAATTCTGCCAGAGTTTGATCGTATGGGAGAACTGGAGCCGTCAGGAAAATGCTCATGATAATACTTTGTGAAAGTCTTATAGCTCATGTCACCTAAATTGATTAAACCAGCAGCCAATTGCTTACTTGACTCCATTGCATAACGTGCCATCAGACTTCCACTTCCAGGTGATGTAGAAGGACTAACTCCAGGAGGCGTAAGACTTTGGGGACTTAATCGCCCCGTATTTGATGATAGTGGATTATTTGATGCATAAGCTAACCATCTAGGGCCTACTGCCATTGGGCCATATCCAACATTAACTGCAATAGGCCCAACTCCAATTTGAGGGACAGGATAAGTAAGGACACTGAACTTGTTCTCAAGAGTTAATGCATCAAAACAGTAAATCTGCATTCAAACTCGACATGTATTAGTCGGATCATATAAACCTTGTAACTAGCTAACTTGCAAAATTAGTAAGAACGTATTATCCACTTTGTACAATACAACACATTTTGATTTAACACGGAAAACCACATTATTCTCCTGTAAAGACAATACCTCGGAGGGTTCACGAAACATAAATCTTGTTTGAAGAAGGGTTTAACAAAAAAAAAAAACTTATCCCATCATCAATCAAAACATTAAAATCATCAACTAAAATGCCTTTACTTTATTTTATTATAACATTTTAAAATATTAATCCAAAGGATATTTAACCCAAATAATCCATTTTTCATTTAACAATATTTTCTTAAATAATCGAATTATTTGGAAGAAAAAATACATCAAAAAAGCTCTTAAAGTGCAAAATGCAATTCAAATTATGAAAAAGATGGAGCATGAATATCATCTTTAATATAGTTTCAACTTCCAAGCCAAGTTTAAGCAGCCACACCAGGAGATACTACTACTACACAACCAACCAACTATTTTAAAGAATTTGCTTATTGAACAAGTGGAGACATTTTTTTTAGTATGGAGCACATTAAGGACCAGGAATACTCTTTAAGGAATGATAGCCCATAATCTATACATTGAAAATATACATAGGAGGTGTACCAACAACTTTCAAAATTCCCAAAAATACCGTAAATAAAACCATCGTTACAATATTTTTATATTAATATTAGATACTGAAACATATTTTAATCTCCTATTTCAATCAACATTTAGACTTTCAATTCAAAACTCCCATCTAAATTATATATATTATTAACCACCTTCAATATATCCAATTAGAGTTTAAATTTGAATTTACCATTACAAAGATCCTATTATCAAAATACTTAGTTTTATTCTTGTCTTCTTACAAGACCTTTCTAATTAAACTTTTAGTCTAAAATCTACCATCTCAACTATTTACATATATCTGAAATTTCCATTCAAGATTTATCACTTTATATATACTTAACATTATATTCCCAAAGCTTCTTCTTATTACTAATAAATGTGTCCATAGTGATTTAGAACACGAATTTCAAGACTACTATGAAATACAATTAGGATATGTAACAGTCACATATATCAACTAATGCCTTCATTAAAGCATTGATTAAAAATTAAGAAAAAGTATTTTTCACACAGTTAGGATTAAATTTAAATAGTTCAAGAAACATGTTATAGTATCCAGTAACAATGTGTTGGATACATAAAAAAAATCATATAATATCATTAGATTTTTACGAAAGAATTTGTTTATTATTTTATTAATGTAACTTCAAATATGTTAACAATATATTTTAGTTATATAACTAAAACTGAGTGAAACATACTATGCACAAGTTATTCATTAGTCCAATGAAAAGTACTAAATAATCTTCACTTCCAATTAATCACAATCTTATAGAATGAGCTCTTACAAAACTAACAGGTGAATATCAACAGATCAACAGATCAGCAGAAAAGATGCTTACTTGTGATGAAAGACTGATAGCTACTATCCGTGGACTGCACCTGACCAAAAAAACTGTCGAACGGAACCGCAGAACATGAACGTAAGTGTGAGACTTCAGAGAATAGAACTGAACAGTCGAAGGGGAGTTAATAAAATTTCCACTTTGTGAATCAGGGCTGCTATTCCTGGTTATATCGTCTCTCCTACTTGGCACTGAACCAGAGATTCTTGTTTCATCACTGGCTACAACCAGAAGGATTGGATGAGATGCTCTGAATCCATCATTGCAATCTGATTCTGCGGGGATAGGCTGCATCTGTAAGAATGTGACTGGACCATCGCGCCTTGAAACCAGCTCAGTGACAGTAGAAGCATCTTCAACATCAAGAACTTGAAATCCGTTGGAATAGCCTAGTAATAGGACATGCTTAAAACAAGATGAACCAAGTTCTAGCTTGTCAAAGGAAGCCCAAAGGACCTGTAGAATAGAAGATTATTCAGATCCCGTCACACTGTTTTTGGAGAAATTGAAGTAGAAGCATCTAAAGTAGACACAATAAGCAAAGTGGAAGGATTAGACCAATTCTGCACTCTCACCACATCCAATCACACATAGATTCTAATGTAAGAAAAAAAAAGTATATAATACACATTGAAGTGTCTGACTTCTGAGAGACTGTATAGACATGGAATTCAACCATCTCAAACCAAGTTCTGAGATAAATCAGTTGAATGAACTAACAGAAGCAATTAAAGAAAATTAATAAGAATTTGTAAAATGCAACCAGGGTCCATATGGAAGGCTTCTAGCCTTAACTAGCAGAGTGGGAAATGCAACTATAAGAATTAAGAAGCATGTTCCTAAATTGAGGTAAGTTTGAGGATGGTAATTATATACTTTGATAATTATGAACTTAAGTAATAAATTATATTTATATTTGTGATAATTTTATATTAACTAAAACCAAAATTATAGTGATGTGTAGCATATTACAACAGATACTAAGTTTTTTTAGGAAACAAAGAGACACTATTACTTGAGCTTAATTTTTCGGATACATCAACAAAAGGTACTCTTCCATCATCATTTAGAATAGGAATAGCATACAATGTATATATTAGAGAGAAATTATGTAATCTAAATGTTTGGATGGGTATCACTGGACATGGAATTTGACTTCTAAATCCGAATTAAAATTCATTTTTATATTTGGAGAAATCATAGAATTGCAATTCCAAAGTGGAAAAGGTAGAATCCAAACTTAAAAAATCATATACATTTCAATTACATTGGAACTATAATTTTGATTTCATTTTCTTATTTTAAGTCATAAAACAAATAATGGTTTCACATTGACCCACCAATTCTAATTCCACTATAACCAAACATAGCCAAATTGAAGCAAGGAGGACCTGGAAGATAGAAATCTATCAATAGAATGCATTATACCAGAGATTCACCAAAGAAAGAGAGGAACTTTTGATGAGAGAAAAATTGAGCTCTTTCTGTTCATAACAAAAGCATACATGTATAGCTTTTCATTAATTAGGTCAAAGCAATAAATCTTGTAGAATCAAATACATATTAAATTTTCATCAAAATCTCGAAGCGAAATGTTAGAGTCTTGACAAAGAGGACATAAAAACATTAGATAAGGGTTAAAAGAGAAAGCACTCCCTCAATGCATGAAACAAAGTAAGACCTATATTCAGTATATAGAATAGAACCATTTCAATGATCTGTCTTACTTATATTGATCAATTAACCCAATCAGGTAACAACAATGACACGATTATAGATAAGACAGAAGACAATAGTCAGTAATTAACTATTTAACCTTTTGAAGTAATTAAGAAAGTTCATCAATCAAATTTGAAGAAGTAATTAGAAGTTAAACCTATATATAATTTCACCAACTAAATCACACAATTGACCGTATAATAAACGACAGATTAATATAGTTCCCGACAAATAGTGATCACTAAAATCAAGAAGACCTGGTCTTTTCTGCGGTCATCGGAGTCACCAGAGATTGAACCAGCAACAGATGCACCAGCAGAGCGGACGTTGGATGAGACGGTCTTTACGCAAGAGGAAATGAAGCGAAGAGAGTTAGGGATGAAGCCATTGCCGACGACGTTTTTACCTATAGTGCTGTCTTGGCTTCTCTTCATAATCAAAGTCCTCTAACCGGAAGTTTACCGCCGGCTGTAACTTCTCCTCCACCGCCGCCGCCGCCGCCAACGCCGACCTTCGCCGGTAACTGACGATCAGATGATTGCATTAATTAAAGCAACTATAAAGGGATCGAGACACGAAGAGATAACACCGGCGTGATTTTTTTTGTTGGCCGTTTGTTTGACCTTCAAATAGACGCTGTCTCTCTCTATCTCTCTTCACCACCTCCTGGGAAATTTGGACTGCCCTGCCCTGCCCTGCCCTGCCTGTTGTTTAATTGAGCTGTAAGCTATTCTTTGTTAAATGTCAAAAACATCCTCCTTACAATTAATTACCAAACAAATATCCACTCATATGCCTAAGAAATTTCTTACTTCATAATTTCACCCCTTTATTTATTCTATTTTTTATTTTATTTTTTTAATTTCATATTCATAAAAAAAAAACAATATTAGTTTAATACAAAAGTATCCCATATATATCGAACCGAATTTATTATGGTTTTTTCTCAAATTGATCTCAAGAGTTTGATTTTTTGGTTCATCACCATTGAAACTAGTCTATTGACATATCGACATACCAGTTATTTAGACGGTGATCTTTATGGTATCGGAATAAAACTCTGAAAGTTTGTTGTGTCCTGTAGAGCGGACGAGGTAGGATCGATGACTACTAAGAGATTAGAAGTAACAAATGTGGCTTTAAAATTATATGTTTCTGTTACGACTTGTTTCGTAAGATGTGTTTATGGGTTCAAGAATCAAGTTCTTGATCTTAGGACCGGTGGATATTCTATAATCAAAGAGCAGCGGAAGGTTTTCGATAGAGAATTTGGGGGGAGGGGATAGAAGAACCAAGGTGCGAAGAGAAATACCGTTGGTCTACACCAAACAATCCATAGTAAATAATAATAGACGAATAGGGCTAAAGTTCATATCTTCATTATTCTATTCATGGGTCCTTGGGGAAGAAAGATCATCCTTATATAGGTGATGTCTTGCCCCATAATATTCGGTTACAACAAATACTAGAAAATAACAGAATTCGGTTTGTAAAGTAGAAAAGGAAAGCAAAACAAAATAATAAAACAACAAAACAGAAATCTGGCCCATGTGCACCATAGGACCGAGACCGCGTGCCGAGAAAGGTTGCTAGAATTTATTCTAGGACCGAGGCCTTGATTTTAGACCCTAACATTATCTCCCCCTTCGAAATTCGTCGCCCTCGACGAAAAAGACCGTGGTCTGACGAGTCTACCGAGCCTCTAATGCGCATGCTAAATATTTTAAAGAATTCGGTCGGACCGCATTTCTTAGAAGCCTTCGGTCTTCCTGCTCCACGACCAGTCCTTCCTTCGGCCCAGCACGCCAAGTGCAGCAAAAATGCCATCTTTCTTCCGGGCATACTCTAGAAATGTCTTTAAATAACCAAGCCCAGTCCTTTATCCAGACCAGCAACACATGCGCAACAACATAGCCATGTCTTCCGACTACCTTCCTGGCTGGTGTTCGGTTGTTGGGTTGCTGGGTGAGCCCTTTGATTATTTTTGGAAATTTTTAGGAGCGTCTTCCAAAACAAGTGAAACACTTTGGCATTCGTTCTTACTGATTATTTGTACCGTGGCAGCAACATTATGATTTTCCAAGGCCTTTTCTAGCTGGCTGCCTTGTATTATGTTATCCCGCGACCGAGGGGCACCTTGCTGGACCGAGAAAGTGTGCAAGATAATGACACGTTCGTCCATTGTCTCAAGCACCAAAGGTGGGTCATAAAAATCTGATTCTTGGACGGGTTCTTGAACGCTTTCTTGGACTTCTTGATGATTAGGCGGGGCCATGAACAATCTGGATTTGCACCTATGATTGGGCTCTCAATTATCATTGCAAGTATAGCGCCGGTCTTCCTTGGGATCGGTTGTCCGGTTTGTGCTCGGCCAGACCGTGTTAACAATGCAAGGCGTGGGCAGCAGCGCCGGTTTGGCGCTGTACAAGGGCCTGCGACCGAATCGCAGCAAGAGATCTTTCTTGAATTTATGCCACGTCAACGCTTCCATATGGTTGCGATTCCGCAAATATGATTCATGCCACGTTCTTGCCTCTTTTGAGAAGTGAGTGCGGACAATGTCCAGCTTTGTGGTATCATTCGTCATGCTCTCCCTAAATATTTGCTCGGCAAATAAGAGCCAGCCCTCCAAATCACTCCCATCAAATTCAGGAATATCAATATTTGTGAGCCGGGTTGGAGGAAGGTAGCAAGAAGCAATATTATAGGGTCGGGTGCGGGGATTTTGGCCATTATTAAACGCACCTTTTTCAATGGCTGTCAAGCTTTTTCCAGCAGCATACCTTCTGTCCATATTTTGTTGAAAGGCATTGTGCAAGGCAGCCTGTTCGGTCATATTTTGTTGCAGGGCAGCATTCATGGAGGCATATTGTTGGGTCAACCCTTCGAGTAGGGTCTTAAGATCATCCATCTTTGCTGCTATCTAGTTTATTTCATTTGAGAATCGTCTTGCTCTGATACTAAGAATGTTACGACTTGTTTCGTAAGATGTGTTTATGGGTTCAAGAATCAAGTTCTTGATCTTAGGACCGGTGGAAATTCTATAATCAAAGGGCAGCGGAAGGTTTTCGATAGAGAATTTGGGGGGAGGGGATAGAAGAACCAAGGTGCGAAGAGAAATACCGTTGGTCTACACCAAACAGTCCATAGTAAATAATAATAGACGAATAGGGCTGAAGTTCATATCTTCATTATTCTATTCATGGGTCCTTGGGGAAGAAAGATCATCCTTATATAGGTGATGTCTTGCCCCATAATATTCGATTACAACAAATACTAGAAAATAACAGAATTCGGTTTGTAAAGTAGAAAATGAAACAAAACAAAATAATAAAACAACAAAACAGAAATCTGGCCCATGTGCACCATAGGACCGAGACCGGGTGCCGAGAAAGGTTGCTGGAATTTATTCTAGGACCGAGGCCTTGATTTTAGACCCTAACAGTTTCCTATTTGTTTTTTTTATTAATACAAAAGTATTCAAATATATTGAACCGAATTTATTATAGTTCTTATTTTTTCAAATTAATCTTAGTGGTTTGATTTATTGGTGATGAACCATTGAAAACTAGTCTATTGACGTACCTGATATACCAATTTTTTAGACAGTGATCTTTATGGTATCGGAATAAAACTCTGGAAAGTTGGTCATGTCCTGGAGAGCTCTCCAGGATGAGATAGGCTCAATGACTACTAAGGGATTGAGCCTAATAAATGTGACTTAAAATTATACCAACATTATATCTTTTGCTAATTATTTTTTTATTAATACAAAAGTATTCAAATATATTGAAACGAATTTATTATAATTTTTTTTTTCAAATTGATCTCAGTAGTTTGATTTATCGGTTCATCACCCTTGAAACTAATCTATTGACATATTGACATACCAATTGTTTAGACGGTGATCTTATGGTATCGGAATAAAACTCGTAACAAATGTGGCTTAAAATTATAAAAAAAAATATCTTTGCTATTTAATTTTTTATTAATTGTATATAAAAGTACAACTTTATATAGCTTTTGGTTACATAAATAAACAAATATATCTGATATGAGATAATGACATATCTTTTACATAGGTGTTTTTGCGTAAAAAAAAAATAGAAATGCTTATATGTAAATAAGTATACTTGCATATAACCAATTAACTTATAAGTGATACAATAGTAACTATATAATTATTTATTTGACGGGTCTCTAACTATTAAATTGATAAATTATTTAGAGATAAATGAAATTTATTTTTTTAGTTGATTTTGAGTTTTTTTATTGAGATTTTTGTCTTATTAGGTTCAATTTATAAAACCCACCATCTTCTAATTGATTAAATGGAAATGAATAAATCAATTAAACCAAGTGTTTGAATTTAGTAATCGATGTACCTGTTTGAATATATATTTCACTTAACAAATTGAATCACTTACACTCTTTTGTGAAGCATTTCGTTCTAACTATAATCTCATTCTAAAAGTGCATTTGATCTTATAATAAAAGTGCATGTGTAGATCTTCTAATAGATTATATTGTTTTGTCATCTTGATATAACTCAAACATAAATTATTATATCAAATATCTTAAATTTATATTATTGTGTACACTTATTGAGTTTCTTTCATAACATAAGTGTATGGAAAATCACAAAACAGATATTCTAGTTTTTTCTCAGCATCATCGCAAAACATGCAATAAACGTTGTCAACGATTAAGAATCTTCATAGTCTATCATTCGCATGCATGAGAACAACCTTTGTCGATGACACATCTTATTTCACCAAACAATAGTGCCACAACTACTAATCATTTCAATGTTTCTTAAGTTGAGAAATTACATTGAATTATTATTTTCTAATCCAATGTGTATGTAGTCTCGTTGAGACAATTTCAGATCTGTTGACTTTTGCAAGGATGTCACATATATAACAAAACAAAACAAGACAACAACCAATCATGTCAAAAACATATATAACAAATAATGTGTAAATGTTATTAAGAAGCTTTAAAATTCCTTCTAATATAATAAACTAGTGATCGACATTGAATCTTCTCCATCGCCAACAAAACCCCGGTGCCAAAAAGATGCAACTCAACAGCATCGGATCATACATTTTTTTGCAATAATTGTTAACTTTTGCATTCTACATTTTGTTCGGAAAACACTATTTTTATTCGTTGAGAACTTAGAAAAAAAAATTACCATTATTGGTTAATTTTGATACAAAAGATATTCAGTATGTTTGAATATAAATGGGAGAAGATATTTATGTATGCTTGATTCGTTATATCGAATCAAATACCAATGTATTTTATTTGTATACAACGAGAAACCTTCGGAAGAACATTGTATATTGTATCTAATGATAAATCGAGTATAAGATTTATTATATTTTTCCCAAATTGAAATTGTTTGTGGCGAATTATATTTATTATGACTTTAATTTATTTTATTCTTAACATAAATAAGTACTGATTTGCAAATGCAGGAATTAAAATAGGCAAAATTAATATGAAGGGGACTATCTTGATAAATTGAAGAATACAGGGGGCAGAATGAAAATAACTTGTAGAAACTAAAAAGTAAAAGGCGTGAAGTGAAATACAAACAGCAAACGGTTTACGTCACGACACAGGAAACATGAATATCTTGAAATTAGATGCAAAGCAATCAAAAAAACAATTTAAAAAAAATAAAATATATATATAATATATAGAGAGGAATTCCAAACGTTTTTATATATATAAAAAAAAAACATCTGACCAAGGCTTGTTTGGTTCGGATTTTTTTTTTCCAATTTTTAATAGTCAATGTTTTTTTCTTCTTTTTAATAGTCAATGTTTTGGCGGTTATAAAAAACATGGATTATCGTTCATAATAGTTGTACTTTAAGAAATTTTTAAACATTTCAGTTTATTAAAAACTTATTAGAGTTTTAGGTTGTTCAAATCATATAGAAACAGACTATATATATTTTAAATAATAATACTAAATTTACAATTAAGGTTAAGTAATTTATTAAATTTATTTATGACCTAAAAATTTGTTACTTGTATTCATGGACTTTTAAATTTCCTATTAAAAAAGATAAAGTGAGTTAATTTTCTTCGTGTTATTGTTTGCATATTATTTTTTTAATCTAGATGATAACATATGTATCTTATCCACTAGTTAGTGAAGTACATATCCCTAAACCCGATTATCATTTTATCACCTGACTTCGAACCCGACAGGGTATCTCTCTTTATTTATATCCTCAGGACCTCATCCCAGATTCGTTGGGTACTCGATCCTAACAGGTACCCTATTATTCGATTAAAATTTTAATAGATTATATAAGTTGAAGAATAAGAAACATAAATTTATTGAATAATAAATTAATTTTAAAATTAGTAAATCGAAATATTGAAAAAACAAATGAAAAACATTACTTATCTTATTTACATATTTATATAGGAGATTTTCAAGAAGATAACAAGTTTATTATAGAATCGAAGAAAAATGTTAAAATGAAGTTTGAAAAAAAAAATTAAAGAATGAAGATGGAGAAAATAAGAGAGAAATAACATTTTGTTATTTAAAGAAAAATTGAAGATAAAGAATTGAAGAGTAACGAAGAGAGTAATAACTTTTTTTTGGACTATTAATAAATAAAGTTGAAGTTCAAGAAGATAACAACTTTATTTTTAGAGTTGAAGAAAAATGTTAGAATGAAGTTTGAAAAAAAATTAAAGAATAAAGATGAAGAAAATAAGAGAGAAATAACATTTTGTTATTTAATGAAAAGTTGAAGATAAAGAATTGAAGAGTAATGAAGAGAGTAACTTTTTTTTTTTTTTGGGGAATATTAATAAATAAAGTTGAAGTAACATGTGGATAAGAACAAAATAAATAATGTATTTAAAATAATATTTGTTATGATGAGATATTTGAAATGTCACATTAATTCTTAATAAAAAACTTTGTATTTTTATTATTAATATAAACGGGTATCGTGTATCGGGTTTGGGTTTCGCACGCTCGCCATCCCCGAACCCGATTGAGTACTTTTTCTCTCCCTATGCTCGACCCCGACCCAAACTTAATTTAAAATACCTGAACCCAGCCATCGAGTACCCACAAGTATCGAATATACGGTACTCATTGCCATCCCTATACGCGACACTGCTTTATTATAATGTTTTAATCATCAATAATCAATCATCAATCATCATTGTCCCAACTTACTCACATTCCCAAACTCCAATTCCCCTTAATATATACAATTTGCACTCATCTAGAGGAACTCAATGAATTTATGAGATATGCTAATATAATATATAAAAGACACTTTAATGGATTTCTCAAAGAAATAACCAACATGGTCGGAGGCCAAAACAACATGTTCTATCATGGGTTCGCTAGAAATTGGGCCTTCAGGGACATGGACATGGACGAAACAACAAACATAGAAGGTGAAAAAATGCATCGATTATCTTCTTTTAACGATAAGGATTTCAAGCGTAGATTGATTATGACGGATTCACGAAACTCATAAACGTAATGATATATCCCTTAAACGTTCCCAAATCGATCTGACCGTTGAGATCTCGGGTCATGGATTTATCGGCGAAGCTTCTCAAGAAGATGTACGTTGGTTTCTTCACTGCAAAAAGGGATAATACGATAAAGATGTCGATATCAAAGAATATACCGCATAGATGGGAAGCATATCCGGTCATCATCTTGTCCGAAGAGATCATTTTCTTCAGATTTTCAAAAATTATTTTCGACCAATTTATAGAAATTCCTTTTGTGATGGCAACCATCATTTCAAAAATTCTTTGGGAATAGTAGTTAATTGATTCCTTGGCAATAATACTTTTGCCAATGATCTCACTAAGGATCTGATATTCAATATGTAGGAGCGATTTTGCTCCATACGTCTCAACTGGATTTTCAGAATGGGAGAGATGAAGACGCATCTCATTGATGATTTCATTAGAGAATGAGAAGTCAGAGAGGCCTTCGGTTGGAAGTTCGCAATTTCGTGCGAGATCCATCTCACTGAAGACAAATTCTTGACCTCGAACTGTGGAAAGGATGAAGTACTCATGGATGATCTTGGCATTTTTGAAGAATTCAAGAATGACTTCATTATTTATGGAAGATCGGTTTTCAAGAAAGGGGCTTAGACCGGTTGCTTCAAGAGATCTGAACATTGATGAAACTACCATATTTTCACAGGATAAGACTGATTCGAAGTCTACTAGAAGAGTGTTGTTTGAGAGAATAAGATTCATCTTTTGAGAGTAGTCTTTTGTTTGAAATAGTTGTTCAAGGAATTTCAATTGTTATATAGGGAAAAGGAAGGGTTTTGCTCATTGGAAAATATCCTTGATGTTATTAGAATGGATTTTATCTATGATTTCGGATGGTCAAAGAAGGAAAATATTTATTTCATTTCCAAGAAGATGTTACTTTAGTGAAATGTCAGTCCTCCACCTTGAACAGTGATAGACATAGGTCTTCACGTTGTTTGAGGAATGACTGTATTTCTTTTTCATAAGGAATATATTCAGACATATACTAATGAACGCTAGTTAGCTGTCCCATTTTGAAAGAGAAATGAGACTACCAAAATTTCAATGTAAAGAAACCGGTCTATTGTCCATAAAATCGGTATTATTGCGATCGGTTATTTAATCCTGAAGAAAAACCGCTTCCGCTTATAACCGAAAATCTTACTTGGAGGTAATTATTCAATCAGAAATAACCGATCGGTTTTACCGATTTTACTTAAGCGGTTCAGTTTTATATTTATTTCTGGTAGAATGATTTTACCGGTTTCAAGAGGAGGCAGCCATGCAGTTTTATCTGTCTGGGGTCTTATAGATTTATGCACATAAAATATGAATGTAATTGTTCGATCGGTCTTTGAAAAATACCGAAATTTGAGGAGGTCGACCGATTTTATGAAAATACCGAAATCTTGGTTTTTCTACTAAAGTGACATGTTTGAGAAGTAGGAGCTTCTCCCTGAGGTCATGCCCAGTTTTTCATGAGTGCAAAGATTAAAATGTTCTTTTTGTGGGGAGGTTTCTTCCTAAATGCATGCCGGTATTGTTTAAGGAATAATTTGGCTACTATCAGCAAGACCTAGAATAGTTCTAAAGTATGAAAACTTAGCTTCCTATAGTGGTTTAGTGAAGGTATCGGTCACTTGTTGCTCGGTTGAAACATATTCTAGCTGAATATGTTTATGCTGTACATGTTCTCAGATAAAGTGATGTCGAATATCAATGTGCTTCGTTTTTGAGTGCAACACAAGATTGTATGTGATCGCAATGGCGTTTGGGCTGTCACAGAATATTAGAGACTCCACAGCTATAATGCTGAAGTCCCTTAATTGTTGTTGGATCCAGAGGAGTTGAGCACAATAACTACCGACTACAAGGTATTTAGTTTCTGCTGTTGAAGTTGCAACGAATGTCTGCTTCTTGCTGTACCAGGAAACAAGTCGGCCACCTAAGAACTGACATGTCCCGCTGGTGCTCTTCCTATAAATTTTACAACCTGCATAGTCTGCATCAGAGTGGCTTATTTGATTGAAATTGGAATTCTTCGGATACCAAAGTCCCACATCTTGAGTTCCCTTAAGTTATTTCAATATTCTTTTAACAGTAGTCACTAGTAAAAAAGTAACATTTAAGGGCGGTTTTTACCGCCGTTATTGTATAATTTACCGCTGCTAAAAGACAATTACGGCGGTAAAATTACCGTAGTCAACCGCCGTTAATAGTTCCGCCGTTAAAGAGATTTTGACAATTAAGGGCGGTAAATTTACCGCAGATACTAGCTTTTAACTACGGTTTATAAAACCGCAGTTAATAATCTCTAACTGCGGTTTATAAGACCGCAGTTAATAGTCTCTAACTGCGGTTCTTAAAACCGTAGTAAATTGTTTACTTATAAAGGCGGGATTTTTACTGCAAGTAATAGTTTCTAACTGCGGTTTAAAAACCGCAGTTAATAGTGGCTATATATAAATGCGATAATTTTACCATAAATAATTGTCTCTAATTACTAATTAGAGTTTAAAAATAGCTGATAGTTATAAGTATAGTTAATAGTCAATTGGCAATAATAAAAATCATTCAAAATAATATTATATAATTAACACTTCATTTTTATATTATAATATTACCTAAAAATATAATTATATACAAATATAATTACATCAAAATATAATTATATATTATTTAAAGTCATACAAAATAAACATTATTATATCAATAAAAACGATCAAATTCCAAAATTTGAAATAACTTCTCTTCCTTTTCTTCCTTCTCCCTCTTCCTTTTCTTCTTCATTTTCTTTCTTCCTTCTCCCTCTTCCTTTTCTTCTTCATTTTCTTTCTTCCTTCTCCCTCTTCCTTTTCTTCTTCATTTGCTTCCTTCTCCCTCTTCCTTTTCTTCATCAATTTTCTTCCTTCTCCGGACTATAAAAGATTCAAATACAAATTACACTTTTTTACTCTCTTTTAACAAGCAAGAACTAAGTAAAATATTTCCTATATTAAATAAATTGATATAAATTACATTTGATATAAATTACATTTCCATCTATTTGTCCTTGTCTTAAATTGGACGTGGGTTCCAAAATAGATCATTATCACTTAAATAAAATCATGGAGAAAAATGAGAAAATGAATTTAGAACATTCATTATTTTTTTCAAATTTATATCAATGACAACCACAGTTTGATAACCTAAAATTCATAAATAAAGTTAATTATATTCAATGACCAAATTTCTTTCATGCTTCTATTAATACACCATAACACAACTTAATAAATGCATCTTTACAAACTTACAAATAATCATTATCTACAAGATGGAGGGTCTGGCCGATAAAACAAAAATACTATACTTACAATGCAGAAATCTTCTTCAAATATACCACGAAGTACTATACTTACAATGCAGAAATCTTCTTCAAATGTACCAGGGATTTAAATGTACCTGGGAGGGAGCCAGATGAAGCAATGCAAAAATCTTCTTCAAATGTACGAGTAAGGTAAAGCGCTAAAAAATAATAGGGAATGTAAATAATGCGAGAATAGGAATTTTGATAGTGCCTAATAAACTAGAGTAGGTTGAAGTTCCACAAAAAAGAGGAATGTGAAAACGTGGAGAAGAAAATGGAAGACTGGGTGAAGTGGAATAAATAACCCTTAATTCCTTAATATTTTTATTGTTTTATATAATTAAAAATAACATAATATTAAATACAATAATTCTCAATTTTATTTATAAATTTACATATTATATAATTCATATTGTATGCATTTTATTTTTTAATTAAATTCTTATATTTTTTTATTCATATTTAAAAATTACAAATTTTATTTTATTTTATAAAATAAAAATATTATAAAAAATAAACACTAATATTAATTAAAACTGATATATAATTATAAATTTTATAAACAATAATTTTTTATAAAAAAATATTTATATTCTCCTACTAAAAAGTTTATATTTTTTCGTCGCTTTTATTATTACTTATGATTACCCGATTATTTACAATCCTAAATATTTATCTAAACATAAATTAGAAATAAAAAAAATACTTTCACACACTTTCTTAATTAGTTTTTTTTTTTAATTTTCATCAATTAAAAACTAAAAATATTTTTATTTTATTTTATAATTTATAAATTAAAATACAAAAAATATTATTAATAATTAAACAAATTACAATTTCAAATACCTTTAGTTTAAACTAAATTCAAAAACAAATATAACAAAAATGCTAAATAAATAATTGATGACAATTTATCTCCATTAATCAATAAGAAAATAGTCATTGAAATGATCAAATCTTCATTAAAATATTTTAGGAAGGTAAATGAGATAAAAATGACTAGTCTTCCATATTTTTAAAATTTATTTGATAAAGAGTTTATCATAATATATATATATCAAATTATAAAAGTTTACACAAAAATGATAAAGAGTTTATTTTAAAATTATATATATATATATATATATAATTTTATAAATGTAATTTAGATATAAATTTTGACTAAAATGATAGAGAGTTTATCTTCAATTAAAATATATGAATATTATATATATATATATATATATATATTATATTATTTGAAATTTAGATATATTATTTGTAAATATGATTAAATTATTTAATATAAAATTAATCTAAAATAAAAAATATTTATGTAATTGTGATGAACTGTACCAATTACCTAGTTTTTATGACGTTTATTATCAATATAAATATAAAGTTATAAATTAGATTTTTGTTATTAATTAAAATTTAATTTTATGAATTAATTTGAGATGAATTAGTCTATTATTTAATTTATTATTTAATTAGTGATTAAATATTAATAAGATTTAATATTATTTTTAGCATTATTTATAAACTAAATATATATAAAATTATGAAACTAATTTTTTTATCGATATAATAGTTTAATATTTAAATTTATAATAATATATAATTATTGAATCAATCACTATATATATTTTATAATAATAAATATATTAGTAGTTATAACTAATTTCATTACGGTTTAATGTCTTAATAATGTTAATTAATATATATATATTTATTATATTATTTCAAGAATTTAATTAAAATATAAGTTAAAAAAAATAATACAACAAAATTCTAAGTAAATAATTGATAACAATTTATCTCCATTAATCAATAAAAAAAATAATCTTGACAATATCAAATCTCCATTAAACATATTTTAAGAATAAATAAAAATGACTAATTATTCATATTTTAAGAATCTAAAGATAATAGTGAATACCAAATTATATAAAGGTTTATACAAAAATGATAAATAGTTTATCTTAATATATATTTATATATTATTTTATGAAATACATAATTTAAATATAAATTTTGATTAAAATGATAAAATGTTTATCTTCAATTAAAGTAAATATAATATATATATATATATTATATTATTTGAAATTTAGATATAATATTTGTAAATGTGATTAAATTATTTACCATTAATTGTGTTAATTACATTAACTAATCTTAAATAAAAAAATATTTAAAATCTTTATATAATTGTGATTCACATAACAAATTACTTTGTATAAGACATTTGTTATATATAAATATAAACTTATAAACTAGATTTTTTTATTATTTTGAATTTTATTTTATAAAATAATTAGTGATGAATTAGTCTATTAAATTAGTGAAAGAAAAAAATATTAATAAAATTTAATATTATTTTTAGTATTATTTATAAACTAAATATATATAAAATTATGAAACTAAATTTAATTTAAATTTAATCGATATAATAGGTTAATATTTTAATTTATAATTATATATAATTATTGACAAAGTAAACTTCTTTAAACTTATATTTAAATTAAATTTCTAAGATAATGCATATAAATAATCCTATTTAGCTTTTTAAAATTAAATTAATATTTATTTTTAACTTACTTTTATTAAAAAAAAAATTATATAAACATATGAGAGAAGATTGGAGGGAACTTAGGGAAGGGAATGACGTGTTAATTGGTTGAAAAAATTAAACAACTTTCTCTCTTCTATTTTTTATTTCCTTACATTCTTTCATTTTTTCAACTTTAAATCATTCTCTTTCATCGTATATAATATATATATATATAATATTTTCAATATTTTATTTTAATTAATAAATATACTAGCATATACTTGTAACTACATTACGGTTTAAAAGTCTTAATATTTGTTAATATATATATATATATATATATATATTTATTACATTATTTTATGAATTTAATTAGAATATAAGTTTAAAAAATAATACAACAAAAATTCTAAATAAATATTTGATAACAATTTATCTCCATTAATTATAAAAAAATAGTCTTGACAATATCAAATCTTCATTAAACATATTTTAATAATGTAAATAAAAAAAACTAGTTTTCTAGATTTTTAAAATTTATATGAATTAAAAAATATAATAGTGCATATTAAATTATAAAGGTTAAAAAATAATAAATATTTTATCTTAATATATATATATATATATATTATTTTATAAAAGTAATTAGTAATAAATTAGTCTATTATTTAATAAGTCATTAATTATGAGAGAGAAAAATATTAATAAGATTTAATATTATTTTTAGAATTATTTATAAACTAAATCAAGTGGATAGGATATAAAACTATATATAAATATGAAGTCTCGATATAATATTTTATTATTTCATTTTTTTTCATTGTTAATTCATGTAAGATATGTTTATTGAATTGATAAAATATTACAAGTATATATATTTTAATTAACTTATCTAATATTCTCTTTTGAAACTTATCTCAATTAATTTTTTTAAAAATAAAAATAAAAATTTATTATTATTTTTTTTTATGATTTATAATAATATAAGACTTTTAAATGTGGATTTATATAACGCAATTAAACGTAAGATTTTAACTGAGGTATAAAAAACAAAAAAGCACAGTTAGAGATAAAACTTTAACTACGGTATAAGAACCCGCAGTTAAAGATAAGACTTTTAACTACGGTTTTTATATACCACAGTTAAATGTAAGACTTTTAAAGGCGGTTTTATATACCGTAGTTAAATGTAAGACTTTTAAAGGCGGTTTTATATACCACAGTTAAAAACAAGGTATTAACTACGGTTTTAAATACCGCCGTAAAATTTCGCCGTTAAAAACACATTTTTTACTAGTGAGTGTAATGAGACTGTTTTGGATTAGCCTGGAATCTCCTGCATACTCCAACTACAAATAAGATGTCTGATCGGCTTGTTGTTAAGTATATGAGGGATTCAATGATTCCACAATATGCTGTTATGTCAAAACTTCGACCATCTTCATCCTTATCTAATTTGATTGAGGAGCTCACTGGGGTTGAGGCAGCGGAAAAACTTTCCATACTAAACTTCTTTAGTAATTCTTTCGAATATTTTGATTGATTGATGAATGTTCCTCCTTCAATCTTTCGAACTTGAAGACCTAAAAAGAAACTCAATTCTCCCATCATACCCATTTCGAATTGTCAGTCATCATTTTAGAGAATTTATCACATAGCTTTGGATTCGTTGAACCGAAGATAATATCATCTACATAGATCTGTATAAGTAATATGTGCTCATTTTTCTCAAACTTGAATAAAGTTTTGTCTACAGATCCTATGGTAAAGTCATGATTAAATAAAAATTTTGTTAATGTGTCATACCATGCTCTAGGAGCTTGTTTAAGACCATAAAGTGCCTTATCTAATCTATAAACATGACTAATTAGAGTAGGATTTTTGAAACCAGGAGGCTGCTCAACGTATACCTCTTCACTTAATTCACCATTAAGGAAAGCACTTTTCACATCCATTTGAAAAACTTTGAAAATTTTGAATGCAACAAATGCAAAAAAGATTTTACTAGCTTCTAGTCTAGCAACATGAGCAAATGATTCTTCAAAATCAATGCCTTCTTCCTGTTTGTATCCTTGGGCCACTAGTCTAGCCTTGTTCCTCGTAATTAAATCGTTCTCATTGAGTTTATTTCGAAAGACCCATCTAGTTCCAATGACAGATTGATTAACTGGTCTTGGAACTAGATGCCAAACTTTGTTTCTCTCAAACTGGTTTAGTTCCTCTTGCATTACTAAAATCCAATCGGGATCCAACAATGGTTCATCCACCTTTTTCGGTTCAATCTGTGAGATAAATGCAAAATTTGCATATTCTTTTAACAGTTGATGCCTAGTTTTGATGGGTGCAGAGGGGTTACCTATAATTAGTTCAGGAGGATGATATTTATTCCATTTAAAGTTCGGTCCTGGAATGCCTACTGACTGACCGGTTATTTGATCAAGGTTAGACATACCGGTAGACTGAGTAGTGTTGGACCGACCGGTTTCCTCAGTAGTTTCTGAGGTGTCAACTTCCTACTGTAAAGCAGCTTGATCTTGATGAGCCTCAACGTTATTTACTGTCTAGTCATAGACAAATCTTCTATAGACCGGAACTTCATCTTCACTATCAGATTGAATATTTAAGTTTTCCAATCTGTTAGATAAATCAATGGGTGATGAAGTATTATTCTCAACAGATTCGTCAAATACGACATGAGATGATTCTTCAACAGTAAGAGTCATATTATTGTATACTCTATATGCTTTACTAACTTCAGAATAACCTAACATGATACCAACATCTGATTTAGCGTCGAAAGCATTCAAATAATTTTTTCCATTGTTTTGGATGTAACACTTATAGCCAAAGATCCTAAAATACTGGATATTAGGAACCTTGTCATGGTATACTTCAAAAGGCGTTTTGTTAAGATGTTTGTTTATCATGGATCGGTTTTGAGTATAACATGCAGTATTGATAGCCTCTGCCTAAAACTTTTGAGCAACACCCGAATCAACTATCATGGATCTTGTAGCTTCCTTGAGGGTTCAGTTTCTTCTCTTAGCTAGTCCATTTTGTTGAGGAGTTCTAGCACTAGATAGCTCGTGTCTAATACCAAATTCCTCAAGAAATGTAGTTAAAGCCCCATTAGTGAATTCAGTACCTCTATCACTTCTAATTTTATTAACACGTACAAACTTCTCGTTTTGTACTCTTCTAAGCATCTTGATCAGATTTGGAGTAACTTGATTTTTAGAAACTAAGAAGATAATCCAAGTATATCTAGAATAGTCATCAATAATTACCATATTATAATTCATTCCTCCTAGACTAGTTACCCTAACTGGTCCGAAAAGATCCATGTGAAGTAGTTCCAAACATCTACTGGATTGAATGTTTCCTTTACTTTTGAAAGTAGATTTAATTTGTTTTTCCATTTGACATGCAGATCATACTTTATCTTTTGAAAACTTCATATTAGGTATTCCTTGAACTAGTTCTTTAGTGCAAATATAGTTGATTGTCTTAAAGTTTAAATAATTTAATCTTTTATGCCAAAACCAGTTTTGATCATTTTTAGCAATCATGCAAACAAAATTATGACATTTAACTTTCCAATCTACTTTATAAATGTTTCCTATCCTATGTCTTTTCAATAGTGTACTACCCTCTTGGTTCTTAACTAAACATGTTTATTTGTGAAATTCAATCGTGTATCCTATATCACACATTTGACTAATTCTAAGTAGGTTAAAATACAAGTTTTTAACAAGTAATACATCATTTATAGTTAAGTTTCCATGAACAATCTTACCCCTGCCCACAACCTTACCCTTAGAGTTATCACCGAAGATGATCTTCGAACCGGATTCTTTCACAATGTCAGTCAACAACTTGCCGTTTCCTGTCATGTGCCTAGAGCATCCGCTGTCCAAATACTATTCTGAGTTCTCCAAGCTTTTAATCCGTTTTCCCTGCGAGATATAACTATTTACACCATTTTGATACCCATATTTAATTGGGTCCACAGTTAATTAGTCCTTTAGAAATCCATACTCGAATTAATCGAATAATTCTCCCTGTAACTGTCTTAATAGTTCTACTTGTATCAGGCTTAACATCTCTCTGTCTGCCTTTGAATACCTCCTTGTGTCGTGATGGTGATCTTTGATGAGTCCTTTCTGATTTTCTATCATGTTCTTGCCTAACCGGCCATATGGCTTTCCTTTTCTCAGGAATGAGCCATCGCGACTTGTCGATTGGTCCTACATATGTTTGTTCTTTTGCTAGTTTTGAATTGTGACTTGCTTCATTGTCGGTTGATGTACTTTTTATAAAGTTTATAAATGGAACATTGCCTTTACTGAGTTTCAAATCTTTGTAGTTAGAAGATTTAGACTTATCTGGATTGCTGTCGTCATAGCCTAGATCGAAATTGCAATTATAGGTTCTTTGATGACTCGTCATCTGGCTCACAGCATCTCTAGATCTCTTCCATGCAACAATCACATATTTAGTTCTTTCATTTTCTTCTGTCAACAATTGGACTGTCTCCTTGAGCTTCTCATTCTCAGAGGATAGTTCAATCGTTCCACCAGTCTGAACATTTAGCTGTGTTGGTACAAGGTTGGATAAGTTTCTGTACTCAATGACTATGTCATTGAGTATAGTAATCAGATCCTCTCGGGTGAACTCCTCACGGGTGAAGTTAAATACCTCTTATTCATTATCCATAAGACATTTGATTCCTTCATCGTCACTGTCCGAATCGCTATGTTCCCACTAGCTTCCACCATCATTGTCTATTAAGGCCTTTTGGATCTATTTGCCTTGACTGTTTGATTGGTAATCTTTCCTTTGGTTTTGATCATTTGGCTTTTTGTCGTCCCTTCGTGGCTTCCTGCACTCCGACCTGTAGTGACCTAGAGCATCACAGTTAAAACAACTGACGTTAGCTTTGTTACCGTTAGAGTAATTGTAGTTGTATGAATTGGTGGGTTGGTTCTTCTTCATGAACTTTCCGAACTTCCTAGCTAGCATGGCAATCGCATCATCTCTGAACTGTTCAACCGATTTGACATGTATAGAAGCTGCTGGTTCCACGGAGGTTACCAGAGCTCTAGTAGCTGTCTATTCTAAGACTTCATATTCATTTCTTGATTTTATTTCGAACGCATATGCTTTCAGATCTTCAAAGACATCATGCTACTTCATCTTATGAAGACCTTTTAATTCTCTCATCACCATGGTTTTAATATCCCAAACGCTAGGAAGTGATCTTAGAGCTTTGACAATCGTTTATTTGTTGTCGTATTTCTTTCCAAGAAGTGAGAGTTCGTTCACAACACTAGTGAAACAGTCACTGAATTCCTCCATAGTTTTATTGGGGCGCATCCTAATATTTTCAAAATTTTGAGTAGCCACCATGATCTTGTTTTCCTTGGTTCGCTCGTTTCCTTCGTGAAGCTAGATGATTGTCTCCCACACTTCTTCGGCAGTAGTGCATCCTGTGATCTTGGCAAAGGTGTTTATGTCCAAGGTTTTGTAGATGAAATTTCTATAGTAGTTGTCAAGATTGTTCATTCTTCTGTCGTCAGCTGTCCATTCGCTCCTTTCCTTGTCAATCTTTATTGGACCATCAGAGAGGATGAACATCATTTCATCGTCCATGGTGGTTAGGTGTAGTTGCATGCGTAACTTTCAATCAACGAAGTCTTCTCTTTCGAGTAGTGGAGCCTTTTCGCTATAAGACATGCTAATGTTTGGTTGCTTGAGTATAGAGACTAGCCGCTCTAATTCCACTTGTTAGGATTGAAATCGTCGAAGGAGACTGGGGGTCTTGCTAGGGAGTACGCTTACACACACGCCGGGTGATACTAACCCTGTTAGAGGTTAATATCGGTATCAATACTACGAAGTTGTCACAAACTCTTGAACCGAGTTCAAGTGCAGAAATATTCGTTTCAACTTGAAGAAACACACACAGTTTAGACAACAATGAGAGTACACAGAATAGAAGGAAAACACAACACATAATTTATGGATGTTCGAAGATAAAGCTCCTACGTTACCCTTTCTTCTCAAACGTTGAGAAGAATATTCACTCAGAATATTCAAACTGTTTACAAAGGTTACGTCGAACACTCGAGGCTTATTTACTGCTCGTTTTCGACTTCTCACTAAGCTCACTCTATTGAACAGAAACAAATTCTGTCAACTTACAACACTCACCACTCACATAGAATAGATAAACTTGTAATACACATGAAATTCTAACACACACTGGTTTGAAAGCTTGAACAAAGATTATCGCAAAGGTGGTTTGACCGTTCTTGCAAAGTTGTCAGTTCGTAAAGTGTTCGAAAAGTAAGGTGCTACTTCTAGTTGAGCTATGGTCTATTAAATAGAGAATATGACAACGGTCATATTATTCTTCAACAATTATATTTCATTGATAGTACATCTTTGGGATATCCTTTGATTTTGTTTGATTATGAGTCAACATAGCATTAATTGGATAATGATTTCCGAGGAGCAGATCACCATGAAGATTTGTCTTCTACTAATTTGACTATCTGGAGTAGCGTGATGGATATCTGCCTCTAATTGAGTGTTATCGGACTTATACCGAAGTAGGTGTCTGGGTTATTTAGGCAGGCCTCTGCTCCCAAGAAGTTCTTATTAGACTTGTATAAAATAGGCAATAATACAGTCTGTACATGTGAAGGCTCCCTTCTGTATTTACCGAAATTGTTCTTCTTATCACTGAATAGGAAACTGTTGGCTGTGCTTAGTGTAAAGTTAACTTATCGTAAACTGGTTCCTCTTCTTGGATCAGGCTGGTCAGACTACCGAAATTGGATTACCGATTTCGCCTTTTGGGAATGACCGGTAAGTTACCGTTGGATGTATATTACCGATTTTGTATATATTACCTAAGTGATGGAAAAACCGATTTTTATATAATACTGAAGTGATAGAAAAACTGATTCCACTTCCTTAGGAAAAGACGATCATAAAACCGATTACATTACCGAAGATATAGCCGAATGCTCCGTCTTTATAAAACCGAAAAATAAAACTTGTTTTACTTAAATAACCGAGCATACGAGAAACCGAATATAGTACTGATCAAATAACCGATTTTAAAAACCGATTTATGTCGTCTTTTCACTACCGAGAATATGATCGATTTTCATAAATAGACGAACATACAAATAGCCGAAGATAAAACCGGTTGCGCAGCCTTTTTACTACCAAAAAGATATTATCCAGATAATACCGATATATATAACAGAGGATATAACCGAAGATAAAACTGATCGCGCAACCTTTTTACTACCGAAGTATAAAAACCGATATTCTTCTTTTATAAAAACTGAAGAGTTAATACATGCATCTTCTTCATAAATAACCGATGACTAAACATAAAGCCGATACCGAAGTTTATTTTGCCGATTTTTCCCTTTCGTTTTTTCTTTATCTGCATAGAAATTAACTTGGTTAGATATTTAATTTACTATTAATTTATCTAACAATTATTCTAAACATTCTTTCCTATATGGTATCAGAGTAATACACGATCCTCTTATCGTTTTTTTTTCATTCAACATAGGACGCCGCTCCTTTTTCGTTTTGCCTTTCATGGCCACCAACAACTCTTCCTCTATTAGCAACTCTCATGAGCCACCAAGCTTCTTTCCTCCAATTACCTCATCTGGAAACTTCAAGTTGAAGTTTTGCTCGATGGCTACAATCTTCTCAAATATACAGATGGATCCTTTCCTACACCAGCGACAATGGTCTCCACCACCCTTGAATCTTCGGTGACAACTCCGAATCATTCTTATCAAACCTGGTGTCGACAAGACCGTCTTATATATGATTCTCTCCCCACCACACTTTCCCTTGAAGTGGCATCCCTGGTATCTCAAACAAAGACATCACATGATTTCTATACTCTTCTCCAGCGCACCTATGCCAAACCATCCCACAACCACCTCAAACAATTAAAGGAGCGTCTCCACACAACATCCAAAGGTACCAAATCCATAACCACCTACATGCATTCTCTAAAGCAATTTGCAGATCTCCTTCCCTCCCTTATCTCTCATGTCTTCGTTGAAGACATGACTGATCATATCTTGTGTGGCCTCGACAACAGCTACAGAGCTATCATTGATGGAGTCATTGCAAGGGACACTGTCATTCTATTTGATGACCTCCTCAAGAAACTTCTCATTCAAGAACTCTCCCTTATTACTGCTCAAAGGTAGACTCTTGCTCCCATGATGACCTTGAATGCAAAGACTCGACCTAACCATTCTGACAAAACTCAGCATGGGCAATTTTTTCATCATCCACTTCATGCCCTAGCAACCACAAACCGTTTCTTGGTCGATATTAGTGGTGCAATGTCAAGGATCATGTTATGTCTTAGTGTCACCTTCAAGAAGCAACATCTTGGTATCTCACCTCCTCCTCGTGACTCTTTTTCTAACTCTAGACAGGTTTAGGTCCATGCTACAACCGTTGACACATCTCAAAATAATTTATGGTTGATAGTGGCACGACGCATCACATGATCAATGATCGTGCTAATCTAACACTTCATCATCTATACATGGGTCTAGACTAGGGGTGTAAACGAGTCAAGTTGCTCGTGAGTAGCTCAGCCATAGCTCGACTCAAACTTGGTTAATTGAGATCGAGTCGAGTAGTTCAATTAAAAAATCGATCTCGAGCTTTATATTTATTGTTCGAGTAACTCGTTATTTATATATATATATATAATATATATATATACTAAAAAAAACCCTAATTTTATCCCTAGCATAACATTGCCTACTTTCATTCACAAACTCTCTCTCTTCTCCTTCCATTCATCCCCAAATGCTGTAGACCTGATTTTTCCTCCATCAAAGATACATGAAAGCAATTATTTCCCAGATTCTTCTATTAACAGTAGGCATGGCAAATTTCAGGGTCTTGGGGACCCGAACCAGACCCAAAGTTACCCCGAAAAAGCGAGTTAATGATTAACCCGAACTTAACGGTTTCGACCCGACGGGTACCCGACCTGACCCGGACCCAAATTTCATATTAAAAGTTTAGAATTTTTTTTAATCTATCTAATTTTTTTATCCAATCCATAATTTAATATTTATTTTCACTTTTCAAATTATTCTTTTTACCCTTTTAAAACAAGATAAATAAAAATTAATTTTAAGTAATCCTATACACAATATTAAATAAAGCTAATACATGTTACATCTATTTGTTCTAACCAATTACAATTTACCACTAGGAAAACTCATAATCTCAATATATTTGGGAGAACAATTATTATATTTTAAGTAAAATATATATTTTATTTTCAACTAATTAAGCTATATGGTTTAATAATCTAATTTAGATATTTTGATATGAAAAAGGGTGAAAAAGAGTAAGGAGAAAAACAAAAGTCAATTCGTCTTTAATTTGAGGACAGCTGTTTGTTTCTTTCATTAGGGAACATTGGTGGGTGAGATACTCAATTTATAAGTGTCCTTATTTTGAACTCAAAAGTGGGATGATGGGAATAATAAATTAATTCAGATTTAATTTATCACCAAAAGGTACTTTAAATAAATTATAATCATGCTTTCAATAGGTCTAATCCAATAAAAATAATAGATCTCCAAAATATATTAAATTCAAAATACTAAATTTAACCCAAACAAAATAATAGATCTCTAAAATATATCAAATTCAAAAAACTAGATTTAAACCAAATAAAATAATAGATATCCAAAATATATCAAATTCAAAATACTAGATCTACCCAAGCAAAATAATATATCTCCAAACTATATCAAATTCAAAGTACATTTTCTCTAAAATATATCAAATTCTTGAAATCTTCATTCTTCAATCCTCTCCTTAACGTCATCTACATCTGTAAAAATTCAAAAATAATTAGCTAAAAATATTTACAAATTATGATCGCAAATGATAAAATTATATCAAAATCTTTATCGCAATCTAGGTCCAAATCTATTTCAGCGTTCATGAACGATGTTTCATTTGGAGGTTCACCTACACATTATTAATAAAAGAAATTGATTAATAATAAGAAAAGTGAATAAGAACTTTATTGTTTTCAAAATATTATTAATAATACCTAATAACCAACTTTTTGCACACATAAGAGCCTCCACTATCTCCACATTAAGTCTACTCTGATGAGGATCAACAATTCTACCACTTGTACTAAACGCAGACTCTAAAGCAACTATTGACACTGGAATCGCCATCAAATCTCTTGCAATTGCTCGTAACGTGGGATATTTAAATTTACAATTTCAATATGCGAGAACATCAATATTCATGGTTGTTGGGAGTAATTTTCCCTCTAAATACATATCTAGATCATATTTCATTTGTGTGCTCATATATTCGCCACTCTCACAAAAGCTAGTGAAGTCTGCATGATAGATAGTACTCATTGACCGGAGAATATTTATGTCACTCGTGGTTAGTGGGGCATTGGGAATATCATTTGTGTAGTCCTTCAGAAAATGATAAAACTTTTGACGCACTTCATCTTACTTTGTTTTCCATTCACTTGGGTAGAAACGTATAAAATAATATTGAACCAACTTTAATTTACTCCTCGGATCCAGAATACAAACAACAACCATCAAAATATGTGTATCTAACCAATATTTGTCAAACTTTAACATCATTAAAATTGTCATATCTTGAATCTTTTCAATGGGAGACTCTATCCAAGTAGAGAAAGTTAGTTTAATCTCACATATTTTAGCAAAACATATATTGAACGTAGAATATTTTGTCGAAGAAAACAACTCAGTCGCATTGAAAAATAGTTCAAGTCTTTCACATACTTCTTGGGCAAGATCCCATTCCTTATTGTTTGGCTCGTGTTTGTATTGTCTATCCCTAAGAGAGCATCGAAAAAAACCAACTTATATTGCAAAGTAGTTCTTAGCATGAAAAAAGTTGAATTCCATCGAGTTGGACAATCAAGAGACAATTTATTACTCAGGTGAATTCCAAGTGTCCTTGCATTATCTTCAAATTCCTCAATCCTTCTAGGCGAAGCCAACCAATACACAACACTATCACGTACTTTCTCAATTGACGACTTAATCACATCTAACCAATCTTTCACAATCAAATTCAAAATATGTGCACAACAACGCATATGAACATATTCACCGTTTGATAATAAATGACTTTTGTGCAACCTACGCACCACATATTGAACTATTACGTCATTTGTAGAGCAATTGTCAACGGTGATGGTTGACAATTTGAAGTCTAATTCCATTCTAGCAATGTATTCGTTAACACATTGGACAAAGTTTCGCTCTTATGTGAACATGGTACGTGGATAAATCTCAATAAAAAACTTTGCAACACCCATTTATCGTCGATAAAATGTGCTGTCACAACCATATACCCTTTCTGTTGGTATGTCAAGTCCACATCTCAGTGGTAATAGCGATTCTTAATTCATTTATTTCTAGCAAAAGCTTCACTCTAGCTTTCCCAGCCTCATAAATCATTAACACGTCTTTTTGTAGTGTTTTTCAAAGGAAATCGCATAGGTTTTTGACAAACATATTCAAGTAAATCTCTAAACTTGATGTGTTCTACCATAAATAATGGATAGTCATGGAAAAGGATCATCATTGCAACATGTCTTCGAAATTCTTAATCAGTAAATGAATCAGCCTCAACAACTTGTTTTTCCTTCAACAAATTTACTTTTTGTACTTTCTTGTATCTTCCATGATGTTTAAACAGATGTGTAGTTCCATTGATCGAAGAACTACCCAAATATTTACCACAATAATTACATTTTACTTTGGGAATCCAAATGCTCCCAAATCTTACTTCTATATTTTTTTTTTGTTGGAGTAGCATTTTCACTAATCTCTTCTCTTTCATTTTCAACACGATTCAAGTGTTCTCTAACAGATTCTTTTGTATTATCAAAACAATCTAGGAACTCTTCCGTAGTGGCTGCCCTTACGGTTTCTTTAGTTTGACTCATTTGACTAAAACAAATAAAATAGAAAATACGTCAAGTGGACAATCTTGATCATACACTCTAATTATTTAAAATAATAATACTAATTTAAACTAACAAGCCTATTTAAACATGTATAATCATATTTGGATTTCTTTATGACATCAACAAGTTATTTAAACATGTATAATTATTTAAACTAACAAGCCTATCAATTATTTCTTTACAACAGCATAATAGTGAGATTCAAACTTAGAATTCTAAAATAACATTTATCTTTTTTCCCAAGAATAGATTAAAGTCAACAAGAATAAGCTTATTAGAAATCACTGATAACTTTATATATAGAAAAATGATTAAGCCTAATTATGAATGACAGTCAATAATATTAAAAGAAAGAAAAAACATAAATGAAAAACCTGTAAATGTTCTTGTTTCTAGTACTGATCACTACTCTTCTACTATTGTTATTGTATATTACTACAAGAGTATTGTATTCAATTTGGTGGAAGCCAAAACAGCTTAAAAATCCATTGTTTAGAAAGGAATCAAAGAAACTCCTTACAGACTTCTTGTAGGAGACATGAAGGAACTAATTGTGTTATTGTCTTAATTAAATTCTCCTACAGGGTATGATATCATATAATCCACTAGCTGTGGGAAGATGATAGAACTTTATTTATACCTGAGTTTTAATCACAATTAAGTTTTAATCACATATCATCAAAATAAAGTTGGCATAGAATATACTTATTCTCTTAATTATTTTAATTAAAATAATTTGACCGAACAATTTCCCTTTTTGATAATGTTAAAACTTAATTAAAAAATTAAAGTGAATAGACACAATTCGATAAGTAACAAACAATAACAAAATATCATATATTCAAAATATTTGGGGAAAAGAATAACATAAGCGAAAAGTTCCCAAGAACAAAAAGATTGGGTCTTTTCTTATCCCTTTCTATCCTTAGTTCCCCTTAGGCCCAATGCAACTTCTTTTACTTTCCACCTTTTTAACATCATCGGGAAAAGGATTCCTACTAATCTCTTTCGGCCAGAAGGATTTCCTGATTTCTGTTTTTGAGCTTAATCCTTTGAACTCTAAGATCGTAGTCAAGAACCTTTTGGTAGGTCAAGACTCTGGAAGATTTGATGAGGATCCCAGGCCCTCCTATACTTGAGAGGAGATTAAGAAGCAGCATGTTGAGCGGGGCAACATATCCATGCGTCCTCCTTTCAGGAGAGAGCATTTCTATCAAGTTTCTGAAAATGATCCTCGACTAGTTAATTGTTGTCCCCTTAGTGATAGCAATCATCATCTCGAAGACCATCTTCGAGTAAGTATTGGAAAATCCCTTTTCTAAGAGGGACTTGGAAATGATATCGTTGAGAAGAGAAAACTCAACTTTCAGAGTAGACTTTAGTCCGTGAGTTTCGACAGGAACAAGAGTCCCATCACGATAGGTGTTGGAAAAGGCAAGCCTCATTTCGGATAAAACTTCCTCGGAGGATGTTGGGAACTCAGATAGTCCCTCAGTAGGAAGGTTGAAGAAGCGAGCGAAGGAGTCTTTAATGAAGGCAACAATTATATTAAAGATCTTGGCTACGGCAAGCCTGTTCGTACATAATGACTCCATATTTAAAGAACTCACGAACCTTTGATTCGTACATAATGACAGGGGCTTTGAGAAAATTTTCAAGGCCCGATGCTTTTAAGGAATCGAACATCGTGATCATCTCCGGAATTATTAAGGTAGATACTGAGTCGAAGTCTATCTCAAGAGTAAATGGCGCTAAGGAACTCATTTTGATAAGTTGAAGAAGAACTTAGGGATTTAGAATATTTAGAGGCATGAGAGGATTTCTTAGAGAGAGAGAGAGCACTAAGAGAGATATTCAAACCCTTGAATATTACCGTTCTTTTATAGAAGAAAGTTGACGTGTGATTATTAAAAGTAATAGTTATATGAACCGTCAAAAACATAAAAGCATGTTTCCAAGAAATGCATCATTTAATGATAAGCCGTATTTAAGAGTAATCATGAAAATGTGTCATTAATGCAATACGTGCAGTAACCTTGAGCATGTCTTCAAGTTATTGAAGAAATGACTGTTCGATTTTTTGCGGGAATAGTACATGGACATTCAATGTAGTAGTGGACAGATGTCCCACTAGCTTGAAGATGAACAGTCCAAGTACACACTTAGTTAGACGTTTCAGCTTACTGTCTACATTCTTTGTCTCTAAGCTGGATAGGCTTCTATTAGACGTCGATGTCTAATCACGTATGTCTTCCAAACAACCAAGAGTCTATTAGACTTCAGGCGTCTAATAACGCATGAATAGCACTTGCTAAATGTGTGTTTAGTTAGACGTTAACGTCTAGTCACGCTATTCTTATAAACGTCTATTAGACTTCAATGTCTAACCGCGTAGGTTTTAAACCAAGACATTTCAACTTGGAAGCACAGACTACTTAAGGAAGTATACGTCTAAGTAGATTGAGACCTCTGATCCTTAGACTACTGATCCATTAGACAGATTGAGACATCTGTCTACACAAGTCTGTCCAGTTATACTTAAACAACATGTTCCCCTTCAATTTATGCATGATCAAATAAGATAAATTAGTCAAGATCAACAAGCCCTAAAATATTTCTAAAGTAAGAAACATAGTCTCGGGTAGTGGCTTCGTGAACATGTCTGCAACTTGTTGATCTGTTGGAACATATTCGAGGCGGATATGCTTCTAACTGACATTCTCTCGGATGAAATAATGTCTGATTTCATTATGCTTTGTCCGAGAATGTAGAACTGGATTGTAGGTGAAAACAATTGCACTTGTGTTTTTCACATAAAATTGGAGATTCTTCTACTTCAATTCCGTAATCTCTCAATTGTTGTTGAATCCACAAGAGCTGAGAACAACAACTTCTGCTGTAAGATACTCAACTTCAGCTGTAGATGTAGCAACCGACGTCTGCTTCTTGCTGAACCAAGAGATCAAACAAACACCAAAAAACTGGCAAGTTCCACTGGTGCTTTTTTCGATCAATCTTGTAAACTGCATAATCTGCATCTGAGAAATTATTTAGATTGAACTGAAATCCTTCGGATACCACAGTCCCACATTTTGAGTGTCCTTTAAATATCTCAAAATACGCTTAACATCAATGAAGTGAGATAGTTTAGGATTAGCCTGGAATCTTCTATAGACACCAACAACAAACTGGATGTTTGGCCTACTGGTAGTAAGATAGAGCAAAGAGCCGATGAGTCCTCTATAGGTAGTGATGTCAACACTTTGTCCATCTTCATCTTTGTCTAACTTGTTGGAGGAAATCATTGGAGTGGCTTCAGCCGAGCAGCTCTCCATTCCAAACTTCTTTAACAATTCATTGGTGCATTTGGCTTGGTTGATGAGGGTCCTAGTTTTAAGTTGACGATCTTAGAGACCTAGGAAGAAGGTTAATTCTCCCATCATACTCATCTCGAATCTGTCATGCATCAGCTTGGAAAATTTCTCGCACAATTTGAGATTAGTTGACCCAAATATGATATCATCAACATAGACTTGTACAAGCAGAATATGAGAGTATTTTACAAATCTCAACAATATTTTGTCAACTGACCCAATAATGAAATCATGATCAAATAGAAACTTAGTCAAAGTATCATACCAAGTTCTTGGAGCTTGTTTCAAACCATATAAAGCTTTTTCATGTTTAAAAACATGATTTGGTAATGTATGATCTAGAAAACCAGGAGGTTGTTCAACATAAACATCTTCATTAAATTTACCATTTAGAAATGCAATTTTCACATCCATTTGAAAAACTTTGAAATTCTTAAAAGATGCATAAGCTAGGAAAATTCTGATTGCCTCAAGTCTGGCCACATGAGCAAATGACTCGTCAAAGTCAATTTCTTCCTCCTGTCTATACCCATGAGCAACCAAACGGGCTTTGTTTCTTATAACTAAGTCATCTTCACTAAGCTTGTTTCGAAAAACCCATCTAATTCCAATAACCGATTGATCAGTTGACCTTGGAGTTAGATGCCACACTTTATTTCTCACAAATTGGTTTAACTCCTATTGCATGGCATTGATCCAATCTGGATCAAGCACTGCTTCACCAATTTGCTTCACCAATTTTCTTGGGCTCAATTTGAGAAATAAATGCAGAGTTAGCCATTTCATCCAACAATTGACGTCTTGTTCTACGAGGAGAGTTAGGATTGACAATTATCAATTCTGGTGGATGGTTTCTGTTCCATTTAAAGTTTGATCCAAGAGGATTAGACGTCGGATTAGTTGGCTCCTCTACAATTAGACGTCAGATTAGTTGGCTCCGCGACGTCCGAACTGTCAATAGCCTATTGAACTGGAGTTTAGACGTCTGGTTGATTCTCAACCGGATCAGCTACTTGATCAGACGGATAATTCATTTGAACAAGAGCTTCATCCTCACTATCATATTCAAGACTTGCAACTTTTAATCTATTAGCAAGGTCGATGAGATCAATAGAATTGTTTTCAACAAATTAATCACAAACACCATGGAAGGATTCCTCGACAGTTTGTGTACGATTATTTTACACTCTAAAAGCTTTACTAACTGAGGAGTAACCTAGCATGATTCCAGTAACTGCTTTAGCATCAAAAGTGCTCAAATATTCCTTCATATTGTTATGAATAAAACACTTACAACCAAATACTCGAAAGTAAGAAACTGTAGGAATTTTTCCATAAAATAGTTCACAGGTGTTTTTGTCAAAGCGTTAGTTAATTATTGACCGATTTTGTGTATAACATGCTGTGTTTATGGCTTCTGCCCAAAACTTCTAAGGAACATCTGATTCGGCAAGCATCGATCTCGCTGTTTCCTTCAATGTCCCGACTCTTCTCTCAACAATGCCATTTTTCTGTGGAGTTCTGGCACTAGACAATTTGTGTCTAATACCAGATTCCTCGAGATATGAAGTTATGAGTCTGTTGGTGAATTCAGTTCCCCGATCACTTCTAATCCGAATAATGCTTAAATATTTTTGGTTTTGAATTCTTCTAAGGATCTTAATCAAATTCTCATCTGTCTAATCCTTAGATTGCAAATATATAAGTCATGTAAATCGTGAAAAATCATCAATAATAATTAGAGTGAATCTAATTCCTCCCAAGCTCTTTATAAGAATTGGACCAAACAGATCCATATGTAAAAGTTTCAAGCACCGGTTGGACTGAGATTTGCCTTTTCTTTTGAACGATGATTTGCTATGTTTGCCTAACTTGCAAACAGGACAAACATTGTTCTTTAAAAACTTCAAGTTGGGTAAGCTGAAAACCAAGTTATGTGAACAAATGTTATTAATGGTTTTAAAATTGAGATGATTCAATCTCTTATGCCATAGCCAGTTTTGATCAGTTTTGGTAATCATGCATATGGGATTAGATAATTCAGTTTTCTAGTTTATTTTGTAAGAATTTCCTACCCTATTTCTGGTCAACAAAACGTTACCATGTTGATCCTTAACTAAGCATGCATGTGTTTGAAAATCAATCTATTATCACATAATTGACTAATGCTGATCAGGTTATAACACAAGTTTTCAATAAGTAGCACGTTGTTGATGGTTAGATGACCATGGATAATCTTACCCTTACCCATGGTCTTACCTTTGCGGTTATCTCCATAAGTGATCTTAGGATTTGAGCATTCTTTTATATTAGTTAGAAACCGTCTTTCTCTAGTCATGTGTCTGGAACATCCACTGTCCAGATACCAAACTGAATCCTCCAGGTAGTCAACCTACACAAAAACATATTTACAAACTTTTGGTACCCACATTCACTTGGGTCCTCGATCAATCAGTCCATTTGGAATCTATATTTGAGTTATTCTGATGGACTTCCCTTTTTGTGTAGTAATAAGTGCGTATGATATAGGCTTAGCAGACATCTTCCTGCTAGTAGATGTTCCCTTAACCTTAGAGGATAATTTTTGTTTAAAACTCCTTGACTTCTTGTCATGTTTTAATTTGCCAAACTTGTTGGCTGCTTTTTTCTTAGGTTTCAACCAACTAACAATCGGCGGAATATGAATAAGCTCATCCTTTAATGTTAGATCATCACAACTTGGATTAGTTCCATTATTAGTTAAACTTCCTCTAATAAAGTTTATAGGCTTAAACTTGTCTGTTGCTGAGTTTAGCTTCTTACAGGAGTTGTTTGGGTCATTGCTGTCAAATCCTAAACCGGATTTGCATCTTGCAGGCCTCAGCATATAAATTTTCTGTCTGACAAGGTCTCCAGACCTCGTCTAGGAACTAACCACATATGTCAAACGTTGGTTTTCAGAAATTAGAGATTGAACTTTTTCTTTGAGCATCTCATTCTCATATGAGAGCTCAACTACTTTGTTTTAAGAAGAAATTGGTTTAGAAACTTGAGATGAAGAAGAGTTATCAAATTTATACTTTAATTTCATTTCATTAAATCAGTCTGATAACTTCTTGTACTCACTGACAATGTCATTGAGTGCAGTAGTTAACTCATCTATTGTAAAACCTTTTGAGGAAGAGTTAAATACCTTGGATTGGTCATCTTCCATCAATCATGTGACAACTTCGGTATCACTTTCACTAGATGAGTCCTCTGAGTCGCTATCGGCCCACTTGGACTTGTTTTCAACACTTATAAGAACCTTCTGCTCAGTTCGATACTTCTTTGTTTGAATAGTTTTGCCATAAATTTGAATTAGCTTCTCCCAGATTTCTTTAGTAGAGGAGCAAGACTTGATCTCACTAAATATATTCATATTGATCGACTTGAACAAGATATATTCGGTAATATTATCCAGATTGTTCATCATCTTATCTTCAGTTGTCCAGCTACATCTTGGCCTCTCAATATTTATCGGACCATTAGTGATGACATTCCACATGTCACAATCAAGGGCAGCCAAATGAGCTTGCATTCTCATCATCCAATAATTGTAGTTTTTCTCTTGAGAGCACATGAATTTGGTTGACGACACACATGATTTACGTTCTTGTTGCTTGAGAATAGAAAACGATGCTCTAATACCAATTGATAGGATTTGTGCTACTAATAGAGATTGGGGTCTGACTATTGATAACAACTCATGATAAAAGATTCGATCTTAACTCTATTTAGAAGTTAAAATATATTTTTATTCTTCGCAAATCTTTCGAACTCTTGAAACGATTTCAAGGGAGGAAGTGTTCGTCGGATTTGAAGCTTTGAACCAATGAAAGATGAATGGCATAAAGTAAAGAACACAAAAGGTTGTTTATGGATGTTCGGAGAAAACTCTCCTACATCACCCCTTCTTCCACAACCGGAAGGATTCACTAAACTATTTGAATCAAATACAGTATACTGATCTAGTTAAACACTTTGTTGAACAAAACAACCTCTGTTCAACTTACAATATTAAGAACAATACTCTCTCAGATAGACAGTTTTAATTCTTTCTCTCTTGAACTTGAAAGATGATAGAAAATCAGTAAGCAAGAGTAAATTTGTAAGATTGTAAAAGTGAGCAAAGTAACCGGTGATTCGACCGTTGTCCTTGAGCATCTATTTATAGTAGAAGGACACCAACGGTCGAATCTTCTTCATGGACACGTGGAAAACGTCCATTGGAAGGCCACCCAAAGGACAAGAGTACATCAAACCCTGAGCAAATGGATCGTGGCCGTACCGAACAGGTAGTGCACCGAATATCCTCTCTGATATTGTTTTGTACTGGACAAACCGTTGGAAGGACATATGTGTACGTGGCGTTCGTTCATTGGATGCAATTAGTTGGCTTGTAAGACTGCACAGGAGTGAGTGGAGCAGAGTAGCAGACATCTAGTTGATTGTGGGACGTATGCTAACTTCAAACGCCTGCTGAAGTGAGGCATAGACGTGCTCCATTAGACTGCCTAGTTTAAGGGAGTTAGATGTCAACATCTAATAGTGTGTTCCATTAGATCGACACGTCTAATGGAATTAGACTGCAACATCTAACTACGTATTTGTTAGACTACAACGTCTAACTACGTATCTGTTAGACTGCACGTCTAACTACGTATCTGTTAAACTGCACGTCTAACTACGTATCTATTAGACTACACGTCTAACTACGTATTTGTTAAACTGCACGTCTAACTATGTATCTGTTAGGCTGCACGCTTAACTACGTATATGTTAGACTACACGTTTAACTACGTATCTGTTAGACTGTACGTCTAACTACATATCACTTCAGACTTGTCTGAAGGAGTTAGACGCTAACGTCTAACTATGTTACCCATTAGACTACCACGTCTAACGGAGTTAGACCTCAACGTCTAACTATGTATCTGTTATTAGACTACATGTCTAACTATGTATCACTTCAGACTTATCTGAAGGAGTTAGACGCCAACGTCTAACTACGTTACCCATTAGACTACCACGTCTAATGGAGTTAGACCTCAACGTCTAACTACGTATCTGTTAGACTACACGTTTAATTACGTATTTGTTAGACTACAATGTCTAACTACGTAACTCGTCTAATTATCCTACTTAGACCACGTCTAAGTTAGCCTAGTCTGATGCACATTCACTGAAACAATTAGACGACTTAACTGTTTTTATATTTGAGTTTTAATCACAATTAAGTTTTAATCACATATCATCAAAATAAAGTTGGAATAGAATATACTTATTCTCTTAATTATTTTAATTAAAATACTTTGACCCAACAGTCTAGTTGTGAGAATATTGTTCATAATATTGTAAGTTGAATAGAGGCTGTTTTGTTTAACAGAGTGTTAGCTAGTTCAGTAAACTATATTTGATTCAAAGAGTTTAGTGAAATCCTTCCAGTTGTAGAAGAAGGGAGGTAGGAGGGTTTTCTCAGAATATCCATAAACAACTCTCTGTGTTCTTTACTTTGTCTTTCATCTTTCATTGGTTCAAAGCTTCAAATACAACGAACACTCCCGTACTTGAAGAATAGAAATAGATTTTAACTTCTAACAGAGTTAAAATCGAATCGTTTATCGTAAGTTATTAACAATAGTCAGACCCTATTCTCTATTGGTTACACCGATCCTATCAATTAGTTATTTGATTTCCTTTTATTTAGGCTAAACTGGTGGAGTTAGGAAACACAATTTCCTCCCAAATTCTAGGTACTTTATTTATGGCCTTATTCTCCTTCTTCCCATATTTGTATAAATTATATAAATAAGAAATTATAGATGCTATAACTAATATATAAAAATTATTCTAAACATTCTTTCAAATAGGAGAAATGATAGTAGAAATGGAAGGAAAAGGCTAAAAGGGAACAAAGCTCAAATAGGCGATCCGTCTTGCACTCTATCCCAAGAATCCGATCCATTTGTGAATCCTGAACCTGTACACCAGAAGATATAAAAGTAATAGTAAGTCCCTTCTCAACCAACTGACCAACATAAACAATGTTTAATATTAAGCGGGGAATATATTAGATATCTTGGAGAGATGATAAAGTGGAATGACCAGTATGTGTGATGTGCATATTGCACTATTTGTAGTGTGAATGGGAGGTGAGGTGGTGAGAGGTTTTAAGAAATGCAGCAGATTAATGTTAGAGGTCATATGGTTACATTAAGTAGAGTCAACCATTGTTGATTACTTGACTTGGAGGCTAATGAAAGATTGATAGATAAAATATGAGTGAACAATTTATGAATATCCATAAGGGTGAGAGTAGTGGACTTAGGCGGCTACAAATAATTTGTGGCGACGACTATGGAGGAGGAAGAGTCACTTGAAAAAGATGTATGACCTAATTTTGGGCATTTCTGAAGGACATGACCATTTTGGTGGAAATAATGACACTCAATGTTGGGGAAATGAGTGTACACATGATCAACATTCGGACAATGACGACATCTAGAAGACTTAACTGATCGAGCATTCTTATGAGGAAACACGGGGATAGAAGATGAAACAACCATAATAGAATCAGTAGTATGAGATCGAAGCATGGAAATTCTAGTAACCTCAAAAGAGATCTCCTTCATAGTTATGTCTATTGAAGATAGTTGATGATGATGGAGCAATAATCTACGAACAAACTCGTACTGAGGGACAAGCTTCATCTGATCTTAAAGTGTTTCTCATTAATATTGGACTCGTCAATGCGATTCTAAAGTGACTAGATAGTAGAGAAGAAATCGTCAATAGATTGTCCTGGCTCATGTTTAGTGCATGTAACGAACTCAACAACTGATAGTGATGCATTTCTCCAGTAGCCTGGAATCGATCTTTCAGATAATCCCAGACCATCTTGGCGGTATCCATTCACCGAAGTTGGATATGGATATTTCTATATGACGTATTTCGAATCCAAGTAAGAATAATATGATTCTTACTATCTTAGTCATCAATAGCCACACAATAATCGCCAATTTCTTTTGTAGTCGCGGAGTAGAGGAAAATCCAACAGATTTTACTAATATAGTGAAGTCACCAGTGACATATAGCCACAACTTATTACCAATTAAAAAACTCTTCAGAGATTCAGACCACAAATCATAGTTATCTCATGACAACATAATCGTAATACTAGATTCCTCCACAAAGGGAAAATCTAAGGCAGAAAAATACCAATAACCATCCAAAAAATATATTAAAAGATTCAGTGAAGAACTTAGACTGCTCAACGAATCAAAAAGTTGTAGACAACTCAGAAAACCCAATTAGATCCAAAAATAAAAAAATAGTCAAAATCAAAATTTGACCGCACAAGTGCGTCGATGATCGAAGTTGAACTGAGTTCAATGAATAATAGCAAGATCTGATGGCAACGACTCTGATACCATGTTAGAATAAATAGAAAAGATTGTATTGAATTACATAGGTTATGTCTATTACATAGACATTACATTAAACTTATAAGGAAACTAATATATTAATATAATATAATAATGATATTATCACAATTTATAAGGCGACTCAAGGTTTTAAGGAAATTGAGTTTTTGGAAAATTGTGGATTTTGGGAAGTTTATAAGTGTGTTTTACCTAGATATGGATCCAATGTCGCAATTAAGAGGCTGATCAACAATTAAATTCAAGGTATGAGGGAGTTTGTGGTGGAGATCGATATCTTAGGTAGGTTAAGACAATGAACTTGATTTGTAGGGAAATGGTTTTGATGTTGTAGTCGATGATTTCAATGATTTGAGTTCAAACTTCAGGTCCAATGCTTGGTTGGTTAACGTCGTCCATAACCACCGCCGCCCATAATTATTTGGGGTGATTTTAAAAATCGGGAATCGGAAAGAGAAAGTTAACATTTGAAAATATGATAAAGAACAAACATTATAAAAGTACATCAACTGCTTCCGCGGGGCGATGGTGATGTATCCGTGAATCCATGAAGCAGAAGTATATAAATAAAGAAAAATATAGGAAGAATGAATTTGAAATAGAGAATAAGGAAGAGAATGATGGACGCAATCTAATTAATTGAAAAAATATTGATTTTTTTCTCTCTTTCCTCACTTTTTTTTTTTTTCGGCCAATCATTTGACTTTATTTTTTTTCTTAATCCATTTGGATAAATTTAAGAAAATTATAAATTCATAAAATAAAATTACAGATTTGTAGGACATAAATAATTTAAGAGATAAATTTAATATTCTCGCCATTTAATTTTATAGAGATTAGATTAGGGTGCCCCCAACATATACACACGTAGATCAGTTTTATTATTTTTTTTCAAACAAAATGACTTTATTTTTTTTTTAATATTATTAGATAGGTAATGTCCCAATACAACTGATCAATACAACTGATCATGTTCCAATTTTATTTATCACTAATTAATCCAACTATTATTTTTAGATTTTTTATGCTAATTCTCGCAAAGCATTTATTATATTTGAGAGTATTAAAATAATTATTTTAATTAAAATAATTAATAATATAAATAAAATCATTATTATTATTATTTCATTATATAAAATACAAATATAAATATTAATAATATTAAAAAATGAGTTAAATATATATATCTATATTTTTAAATTTCTTAGTTTCATTTCTACATTAAACTTATTAAACAGTCTAAATGCATGTTTGGTGATGAAAAATTTGGAAATAATCTTTTTTTTTTTTTGAATTAAGTGGTTAATTTGGATTATTTAAAATAAATAAGTAAGATCTTTTGTATTTAATATTTTAAAATATTATAAAAATATAAAATAAATTTAAATTTTTATTAAGTTGTAATAATTGAAGTTTTATAAGATGTATAATTCTATGTCAAACTAACTTGTTAAGCAAGGCTACACCACCAACCCCATCAAAATTCTGGTAGACAAGGTTTATTATTTTTTTATTACTTCTAAGTTAATTATTACTCTAACGAATCTTTAATTTGTTTAGATCTGGAAATTTTGAGGTAAATTTTATTATATATGTAATATAAAATTATTTCATTAGAATAGTATAATTAGAAGAAAAAAATTAATATATATGAAAATAATATTTTATGTTCATTTTTTTTATAATAAATAAAAATATTCACAATGAAATAAATATTATGTTAGTTTTCTCAATTAGATCCTTCTTTATTTTAAATACTTTTAAACTTTAAATCAAAATATTCTTCTCTAAATTTGTTTTTTTATTTTTATTTTATTTTATTTATTTAAATTTAAAAAGTAGCACTCTCACATCAAATTTAAAGTTTTTTTAACGATAATTTGCAATATTAACATATTTAATATTTAAGCATCACTCTTAGGGCTATAAATGAGTCAAGTCGAGCTCAAGTCAGTAGGAGCTCGAGCTCGACTCGATTAGATATTTATTAGTTTGACTCGAGTTCGAATGAGTTTATAAATTTGAGCTCGACATCAACTCGATTATTTAGCTATAAGCTCCGCTCGACTCGAAAACTTGAACTAAAATTAAAATGTCAAATATTTGTAAAGAAAAAATATTTATTTTAAATTTTATGTTTTAATTTTAAAATAAATAAATAATATACATTATTTATTATGAGGTTCAAAAAAGCTCGACAAGTCATCGAACAAATATTATATAGATTTGAGCTCGACTCAAATATTAAACGAGCCGACTCAAACTCGACTCGAACTTGGTCAAAATCAAATTCAAGTCGAGCTTTGACCGAGTGACTCGCGAACAACAACTTGACTCATTTGTCGTCCTAATCACTCTTATGACATAGTTATAGTATTTCTGATTCCCTATAGTATTTTATTGGTTTAACAATTTCTATGTTGGTTAGGAAGGTATGACTATATAGTTTAATATAATATTTTACCCCCAATTTTTTTATTTTGTTCATCACATAATAATATTAGACTCGAATTAAGAGAATTACAAACAATTTTATTACAATAAAGAGGGATAATGGGAACAAAATATACTATTAAGGAGTCCTAAAATAATAACAAAGCTAATGAGTTGGATAACAAACTAAGATGGAGAAAATAAAATACAAGAAAATTGTCCAAAAAAATATTATCTTATTTTTCAAGTAATATTAATTATAATCATACTCGGAAATTGTATGCGTTTATTTTTGTCCCATTTTGTTTTTAACGTTATTTATGAATGCCTCGCCTTTAGGGGCGTTTTATGTGATCCGAAATTGGTCGGTCCATGTCTTATCTTCTTCACATGCTCTCGCGGTAGGAGATGGGTGATTTTTATGGTTGGCCCGACCCGGGCACTACTTTAAAAAAAAAGTTTGATGATTGAGACGAGTTATGTTAGAGAACTCCTTGTCTTACATTCCTCTACATCCCGTAAAAGATTAAATGGGATGAGGAACCGAAAATAAAATTATCTAAAATATGCATTTTGATTGACTCGTACAGGTTTTAGGTCGACACACACGAGGAGGTACCGACCTAATTGACTCCGAGAGTCGCCACCATAGTTTACTTCTTAAAAAATTAGGAAAGAAAAAAAGTATTTGTTTTAATGGCCTGGTGCTTGAACACTCATGGGAAAGAGTTTTGGAGCTATGTCTTATGTGTCCATCCCGAAGGATAGTCTCTACTACAAATATTTAGCCATTTATTAAAAATACACATTTCACACGATTTTTTGAATTAAAGAAGGGTTATCATCCTTTCCACACGTGACTTAGTTTGCTACATATGCAATAACCTAAATCTATCGAATTTCACCTAATTTGTTTCTAGGACTTGCGTTACATCTTAGTCACGTTGTCTTAATTTAATCTAATTATCGGAAAGATTATGTACCTATATCGTAGAGGCAAAGATGGAGGAGAAACCTGAAATAATTACAAAAATATTATCTACACATTATTTTGTGAAGTTTTATTTCAGGATCATGCATAATTTTATTCGTAATTTTTAGAGCCACCAAATAGGACCTACACATATTGCAAATTGGACCAGATAATAAAATTCAATCAAACCGGTTTAAAAAGTAATTGCAAATTGGACCAGATAATAAAATTCAATCAAACCGGTTTAAAAAGTAATTGCAAATTGGACCAGATAATAAAATTCAATCAAACCGGTTTAAAAAGTAATTTTTCTGTTCTATCCTGGAGAGAAGAAATATGATGAAGTCATTTTGTTTAGAGTTTTTTTTAAAAATGTTTAAGGCCTCCAATCAATTAAAATAAATGAAAATAGTAAAACCTAAGCCAAACGGGCATTTTGCTTTAATTAAACCAATCTTCTGTAAACATCCAATCAATCCACAATTAACCCACCTTGCCCCACTGTCATATCCAGTAACGTCCACATAGATCGAATATTTAATAATATATATATATATATATATTTTAGAGAAATAATTAAGGCAGAGCAAAAGACCGTGAAACTTGGAAGGCCACATTAGATGGACAGATTTTTTTTTATAAGGGTTTCCCGTTTGTTGTCTGCAATTTATTCCCATTCTCGTCTCCGTGTTTCTCTCCTTCAAAGAGTTTCTCTTAACAGGACTCTTCTTAACCAAAATATTACGAAATTACTCTCCTATTTGTACCTTCGAGCCTTAGCCTTGATCCAATTTTCGCAAAACGAAATAAAACTCTCGTTGTCGTCGGAAAATAGTATGTTTTTAAGGACCAAACCCTAGATTGTTCTTAGTATTATAGCATGTTTCTTTCATAACATTTAACTCATTATATAAACAAGGAAATCGTTAAGAAGTATGAAAACAATGATTTATTTTTTTATTCTAGTTATTTTTAATATGAACATTTTTTTATAAAACTAGGAGATAACATGACCAAATAGAGTTCTTAGTATTGTAGTTTGTTTATATAAACAAGTTGATTTTTATTTAGGTTAAAAGTTATTATAATCATTTACAATGCTTGTTTTAATGTTAAAATACGACTTTTAATCTTTAAAAATTAAAATGTATATAACAAATACTACTTTTAATTTTGATAATTGAAATATTTACAATAAATTGTCATTTAAAACCATTTACACCAATCATGTAAATACATTTACACTACATGTAAAACCATTTACACTTTCATGTAAATCATATTACACACTCTCAAAAAAAAATCATATTACACACTTGTCAAGCGATTTATTGAAGTTCTTAAAAAAGAAAATATGATCACAAAAGATGGTATAATCATTTATAATTCTTTCTTTAATGTTCACATACGACTTTAAATACTTGTAAAATGAAATAAATGCAAGAAATAATACTTTTAATGATTTTAAAATGATATATATACAACAAATTGTTATGTAAAATCATTTACACATTAATGTATAATCATTTACATATTCATGTAAATCGTTTTACACACCTTATAAGATTTACTAAAGTGCTTAAAAAATAAAAAAAATGATAATAAAATTTGTTAAAATAATTTAGAATGCTTGATTTAATGTTCATATATGACTTATAATGCTTAAAAATTGAAATATATTCAGGAATTGCGACTTTTAATGTTTGAGAAGCAAAATATATGCAACAAATTGTTATGTAAAACGATTTATAACAGCTTTACGTAAATATATTTATACATTCATGTAAAATAATTTACACCTTTATGTAAAACAATTTACACCTTCATGTAAAAACAAATGGATGTAAAAACAGTATTTCTTCATGGAAATTTAGAAAAAGAGATATACATGGAGCAACTAGAGGGTTTTCAAGACAAACTAAAAAAATGCTATGTTTAAAAATTACTGAAAATTCTTTACGGTTTGAAACAAGTGCCACGACAATGATATCAGAAGTTCAGTTCAGTTATGAGTGAACATGGGTACAAGATGAACAAGACTGAACATTGTAATTTAATGCTAAAATTCTTTGATGATGATTTTATTATTCTTCTTCTCTATGTAGATGATATGTTGATTGTTGGAAGAAACATTTCTAAAATCTGTGAGCTAAAAGAGATTTTGAATAAGTCATTTTCCATGAAAGATTTGGGACCAGCACGTCAAATTCTTGGGATTCGAATTATCCGTGATCGAGATAACAAAAAGTTACTTTTGTCACAAGAGATGTACATTGAGAAAAATTTTCAACACTTAAATATGAACAAAGTTAAAGTGGTGAGTATTCATTTAGCTTTTCAATTTAAACTTAGTCATACAGGTTGTCTTCTACTTGTTAGAAGAAAGAGAAAGAGAATAATATTGTGCATATATATTTAAGATGATAGAGGTATTTATACATGAGTACATTAGTAAATATAATAAGAATATATAATAAGTATAGAATAATATATAATATAATATAATATAATAATATATTATTAACACCCTTCCTCAAGTTCAAGGTGGAAGATAATTGAATAGCTTGAGAATGTAGACTAAATCTTGAAAATACCAAGGAGGATGAGATTTGGTAAAAATGTCGGCAATCTGAGCTTGCGAAGAAATATGAATCAATTGTATGGTACCATTAATGACATGATGTTGTGTCAGATGAAAATCAATTTCTATGTGCTTGGTACGTTCTTGAAATACATCATTATGAGCAATCTACATTGCACTATTATTATTACAGAAGATAGGAATAGAAAAGGATGAAGGAACACCCATATCTTGGAGTAACCATCGTAGCTAGAGAAGCTTATATGCAATATCTACAAGAGCACGATATTTAGATTTTGTATTAGAGCGAGAAAGAACAGTTTGTTTCTTACTTGTCCATGAAATGAGAGATGTGCCAAGAAAGAAACAATATCTATTAGTGGATCGACGATCAGTTGGATCCCCTACCTAATCAACGTCCAAGTATGCTCGTAACTCTAAAGGAGGAGAGTGAGAAAAATATAGTCCACTGAATAAAGTTTCTTTAATGTAATGTAATATGCGAAGAACGACAAAGAAGTGAGTAGTACGAGTAGATGACATAAACTGACTCACAATATGGTCAACATATGTAATATTTGGTCGAGTGACAGTAAGGTATGTAAGAATACAACTAGTTGTTGATAAAGTATTTCTTCACTTAGTGGTGTACCATTAGTAGCAGACAAGTGCTCAATGGAGTCACCGAGTTAAAAGGTGTGTTAATAACTTTTGTGTTAGTAATACCAGCTAGAGATATGAGATCAGTTGTATACTTAGCTTGTGATAAATAATAACTAGATTATAAGATACTTCAAACCCCAAAAAGCAACTTAAATTTCCAAGATCTTTCATTTCAAATTGTTGATGTAGAAAATTCTTTAGATCGCGAATTCCATTTGTATCATCACTAGTAATTATCATGTCATCCGCATAAAGTAAAGTAAGGTACAACCTTGATCTGTTTTGCGTAATATCATTGCATGATAATAAGAGCTAAATTTGAAAACAAGATTACCAATGCTGTAGCTAAATTTGACGAACCACTCCCTAAAAGCTTGTTTGAGACCATAAAGAGATTTTCAATCCGTTGGGGAAATGTTTCTCATAGCCATATCGAAGGACAATATGCATTAATAGAACAAAATTATTTTCTGACTTCCTGGGTTTCACTTTTCTGCTTTCAGACATAATATTTCTTAAGACTATCAAGATTATATGGAGCATAAAATTCGTTAACGTCCATAGAGGCTAGACAAACAACTCCCCCGAAGAAAAGTTTCTTGATAATTTAGGGTCCTTCCCATTGCGGTTGGAACTTTCCTCTTAGATCTTGCAGTTCTTAAATTTTACGGAGTTCTAGATCTCTATGTATTAGATGTTGATGCATGACCTTCATATTGAAAGTCTTCGACACACGTTATTGATAGGCTTGTTGTTTGCATAATGTATCAAGCCTCTTATCTTCTATGAGGGATAATTGATCATATCTTGATTTTTGTTAATCTTATTCAATAATGTGGCTTTATAAGAGTACCCTAACAGTAGGTAGCTCAAGCTCAATAGGCTGAAAATCCTCAATGCCATAGACAAATAAGGAGTTTCTTCTATAGACGTCCAAATGGTCGTTCGATAACCCCACAAAGAATAAGGAATTTTTTCATGCCAATCCTTGTATGTTTGTGTTTTTTTCTTTAAGATAAAGATCACATTCTTGTTTTTAGTTTCGACCGCTCCATTGGTTTATAGTCGGTATAGCAAAGATTTTTTATGCTCGATCTTGATTTTTCCAAGAGCTATATTACATTGTCTTGAAAATTCCGGTTGTTATCAGGTATCATCGAATAGGGAACCCCATATCGACTAATGATATTTGAGGATCCTAAAGGATGATGCCTCAACCCACTAAGTGAAATGGTCGATGGCGACTAAAATGAACCCATGGTCGTTGGAGGCGTGAGAATGGATCTTTCCAATGATGTCTATCTCCCGTGTGGAAAACGACCATAGAGATGTCATGTTATAGAGTAGGAAAGCGGGAGTATGCTTCAAGTTGGTATAAACCTTATATTTATGAAATTTCTATAAAAAGGCAATGTAGTATTGTTCTAGATTATGTCTATAGTAACCAAAGCGAAGAATCTTTTTAGAAAGTGTCATGACGTTCATATTCAGACCAGAGTTTCTATAATAAACTTCTTCCATGATTCGCGTAGATTCTTCTTGGTCTACACAAAGCATATTTTTTCCATCGAATGATCGACAATAAAGCATGTATGTCACACTACATAGTTGATGGCGAATTGGCGAATGGATCGTCTTTCCTTCTTCAAGAAATGTGAAGGATACTCTCTATTCTAAATGTAAACATGTATAGGTTCAAACCAAGATTTAACAACAACTTCGGCTATGGAGATGGTTGACATTCTCATGTTGGAGTCTCATCGAGGCAATGGTTGTTTCCATTATCTCCATCGGTTTATTGTAGGCTTTCATAAGGACAGGTGTCTGAAGGATCGTAGTGCCTTTAGGACTGATGTTCTTGATGCATTCAAGTAGCGTCTGTTCAACCTGAATGACAGTTAATTCGGTTTTTTGTTGTCTAAATTATGGTATCATGATTACTCATCTTTCGAATCAACCTCATAAGGGAGGCGATTAGATGGACGATTTTGGCTCGAAGACGGTTGGTTCCTATTAAGGTTACCAACTAGAGTGGGAGTGCAAGTGTTTTCAAGGTTGGGTTCGCACTTTAGTTTATCTCCTTGGGAAGATTGGAGTTCAATCATCAGCGAAGTCATTTTGGCTATCATCTCCATGAACATTCGCTTCATCTCTTGCACTTTAGTTTTGATGTTGAGATCGCTTGAATTTGCATCTTTTTCCATATTAGTTTTGAAGAGGCAAACGTGTACTAGATCTCAAGTTATATACTGAAAGTTATGACGAGAGAGAGGAATAAAAAGAAAAACCCTTGAAAAAACACCTTATTAGAATATGTTTTAAGTTTTTGCATTTTAATTTCATTCATATTATATTAAACAAACATGCCATTTATGCCTTATAAATGCTCATTTTTCAAAATCTGTTTTTGTGATTAATTATTCCATGAGTTACATCAGTTTGTGATATCTTAATATTAAAAATTGCATCACAAACAATGACTTCTATGATAACAAAGAGAATGAACAAAAGTAACATATAAGAAAGCCTAATAGGATGACTTTTTGATCACTAGTGTTTAGAGGTCAAACTAACTAAAAAGATTTCTAATCTTCATCGCAAGGGATTACTCATGTGGCAAGTATGCACTCTTGGCTAAGTTCTAAATAACAGAATAACGATTAAACATCTTCTCACTGATAGGGCACTCCATCTGTGCGTGTGGGCTATCTTTAAAAAGAACATGCGTTCTGCCGAATTGTCAGAAAAGACATACAAAATAGTAGGAAGTTCTATGGTCAATTCTAAAGAGGACGATACAAGGGATACCATGCATCCTATAAACCATACTAGGAATATAATACTAAGGGACGATGTCACAAATATAATGGTTATTCGGCACAAATTACATGTGTCTAGCTCGAGCCAACCGCCTCTTCTACGTACTAGAAAGTAGTATGCCTCTAGTCGTAAGGATAGGTTAAATATTCAATTTATCCAATAGTCAGATATAGAGAATCAATGGAGATCCTCCTTATAATATCATGAAATTATTAATAACTCAATCATTAAGTCTAATCAATGTCTCTACCAGTACCAAAATAGACAGGTCTGGGCATTGATTCTCTATTAGCACCACCACTTAAAAGATTCACGCGGATGACATTTCCCCTTAGTAGGGCACAAAAAGAAATGAGCTTAAAGAACAAACATGATCCTCCGCTATGAAGTCTTATAAGAGATGATTAACGAATTATATTCAAAATATTCATGTTAGAAAACATTATCAACTTCTCCATTCAATACAGGGTATATGGCCCTGTGATCATAAATCCCAGAGCATTCTTGTAGTAGAATATCACAGATTTGTGTCTCAGACATTGGATGGGAGGTACAAGATGTGAGTAGGAACTGACATCAGTAAGGCCTCAAATTCTTCGAATGCTAGACAGAAGTGTCTATCACCCAATACAAAAGTGCGGGTAACTAGATCCCAACGTTGATACATGTAGTGTAGGAATCAAAAGTCTATTTATGTTCTTATCAAAGTAAGAAAATTCCCTAGCAAGAATCGCATGTAGGATAACTCAAACTCAAAGAAACAATCCACATTAATAACAAGAGAATTAGTCTCTAGCAATGCCATTTCCTATGTAGAAGGAAGAAAATATGAGTAAATTACATCATTTTTTTCAGAAAATTTAAAATTTTATACTTATTTGCATATGTCGTGTCTATGTAAAAAATATGTTCTAAAGGTAAGTATTTGACATCAAGAAATCAGTTTTAATACTAAATTAAAGTGTTGAATTATTAACGATAACTTAGTATCGTAAAAAAAGTGTTCACAAAAACATATAATGAAAAAATATATGATGTGTGACATAGTCCTAAACGTTGAGGATATAAGTAGGATCTTTAGCCATGTCACGGAGGACTAGGAACATAGGTTGAATCTTGAACGATATCATCCTCCTCGGATTATATCTCCTCATCTGTAGATTCTTAGCTAGAGTTGTCCTCCATGTCTTTAAAGTTTATTTCTATGTCCATTTGAGTAAATGAATTGACAACATGAACTGGTCCGAGAGCCCTACATGCATCTTCATCTGAATGCGTCAATGGTTCGTCTACATCTTCATGGTTAGTAACTGAACCAACTCCAGGATGAAAGTGAACTTCACCCACTTCTACGGCTTTCTTTGAGATTCTGAGATTGAGAATCCTTGAGTAGTATGCCTCAAACATGGGTATGCTTTGAACATTAAGTTTGTAAAAATATCATTTGTAATGGGATGTGGTCTTTCTAATAGGATTTTCCACTTTACGTTGAACTGTCGATAAAGTGGAAGAGTACAATATGATATAAACATTTCGAGACCAACAAGCATGATATATGGATGATCATTCATGGCATAGATCATAGATTCAACGTGATATTAAAGTAACACACGTCGGATAGGATGATCATCTTGAATGAAACATTGATAAAGTATGTCTGAGCCTTTCTTCCATCCATTGAGCATGAGAGGAGTAGAACAAATCTGATTATATAGTTAGAAGACTAAATTTTTCCATCATCCATAAATAAAGGATGAGTGAGGAACCTCTTTGCGACATGTGAGAGTTACCTAGTACTAGATGATTGAGACCAAGCAATGTGTCAACGAGAATCATGTAAGATAAATTGTGGTGTTTGTATTCTAAGGATACAACCACTTCTAAGATACAAAAAAAAAATAGTCGATGAAGCTCATAGGGACTCAATATCAAATGTGATGAGAGGATGACCAATGTCTTACGCTTGACGAATATATCATTATCTTTATCAAAATGGCGTTTGAAAATATCATGTCATAGTTGTATGTTGAAGCTCCCATTCTGAATGAGGGAATGAAAAACATGGTTATCATAACAAAAATCATTTCTAATAAGCTCCGTGGAAGAGGTAATTTTCTCTATAGAAGCAAAGAAGGTCATGTTTTTGGTACGATGCTGCAAAAGAGCATGAAACTCCTCTAAAGAATGAATGATTTGATGACATCTAATAACAAAGGTGTGAGTATCCCTATATTATTTGCTTCTCATGTGGGTCATCAATTGCATATTGATCCTGATGTGAGCTAAGGAGAAAATATGGTCAAGACCATAATGCTCGAAATGGATCATATGTGTCTTGTACACATTAATGTACACAGACAAAGCATTAGAATCAAGAAAGTCCATGTCCTACGCATGGAGGAGAAAGGATTAAATTAGATTTTGTTATTTAAAATTTAATTTTCCATACTCACAAGTACTTACCTATTCTAATTAATTCATGCATGCAAAAATAATACCATATAATTAAGATATACAATAGTGAAGAATCCTCAAATTGTTATTTAGAGTAACATGACAATCCATGTAGTCGATTATGAAAATTATGCCATAACATAGAAATGGACACTAAAATCAGAAAATTAAAATTCATTTGTTAATACCAATGCATCACAAGTGATTATTTTCAAAATCAATTTACTAAATTACGTCATTTCATAACTAAAGGGTGAAGCATATGAAAGGCCTTATAGAGGGGTACTTAATAGTTATCCATGTAGACAGAAATCGTACATTGTGCTGCAAAGTATTAGAACATAGACCTAACACTAAAAGTTTAGGCCATCGTGTGTATTTGTAGACTTGTTGTCGCAATCAATTTTGTGTCTTTCAAAAGATTTGTCTATACAATCGAACTACAACATCATCTTAGCATTGATATCTACATCATCAACATCGAACATCTCATGATCAGGAGAGGAAACAAAAGGACCAACCTCAAGACAATAACGTGATTTTTCCTATTTGATGACTTCCTTCTAGAGCATATAGAGCTTAATCATATGGGATGTATGCCACATGTCCTCATAAGCATAGCATACAACAACTGTGATAGGACATTTCTCAGAGGAACGTGGATTACTATAGGGGATCCTTTGTATGGTGCCAAATTTCTAGTACAAGTGATGGGTACAATATGAAATGATCTCCTCAAGACCGATAAGAAAAATGTGAGGAGAATCATTCATGATGTAAACCATAACATTGATATGATACGAGGGAATGACCAAATTGATAGGATGGTTGTCGTCAATAGTACGCGAGCTTAGAGCATGCTGAATTCTCTTTCTATGTCAATCGAAATGATAAAAGTAGAAAGTGTCAATTATTGATAGGAGGAAACTGAGTTTTTTCATCATCCAAATATAATGAAACAAAGGCAAACCTCTTTGAGATATGTGAGGTCGATTTTTAGCAATTTTATTTATTCTAAGTTGTGCGCAACTTCAGTTGACCTTCTTCGTTAAGACCACTGATTGAAGAGACACTACCGATTGAAAGATGATGAATTTAGTCTCCAAGTGGGAGATTGTTGAGTTATGGAGTATACACTTGTAATAAACTCTATAGAAATTTATTAGAGTTGTATGGGTTTATGTTTGGGTTTGGGCTTGAGCCTAGACCAAGAGTTATTTAGGTTTTCTTACCTTAATGTTTACCCATAAATATGTTGTTATTAAGGGTTTTATAGGGAAAGACAAAGTTCTATAGAGATAAATAGTGTAAAGAAAAAAGTATATATTACTTCTTCTTCAGAGTGAAATTTGGTAGCAGCTAAAGTGAACGTAGCTATTTTGTGTGAACCACTATAATTTTGTGTCTTTTGTGTTCTTCTTTTCTTATATTTTATAGATCATTTCAAGAAGGTTAGATTCATCACCCGAATACTAACCAATAATTGAGCAAAGGGTTAACACCATCAAATTCCTTATGTTCTTGTGGTCGATTTGGATGCTCAAATCAAAAGTTAGTTTTTTTTTTAAAATTGAAATCTTCCTAATTAGTTAGGTGTTGCATAAAGGGGAAGAAAAACTTGTTTGTAAGGTCGCGGACGCGCGATTGGAAAGTGTTGGTGGATTGTGGACGTGTGGTAGGTTATGTTGAGCGTTGTGCATGGTCTAGGCATAGGCCAAGGCTTTGCATCCGTGTTTATCCTTGCGTTCTTGGGATCCGGTCCTCTTGCGTGTTGCTTGTGCCTTTGGGGAGTTGATGAGTTAATTTGACTCTATTGATGCGCTCTTCGTCGGTCGGCTGCGGCGTAATGGTCCACGATAGTCTAGTGGTGAGGCACGACGGTCGTCGGCAACTTCTGATCAACATTTATTCATTTTAAATCCTTACTAATATTAATACTAAATATATGATACAAACTGTAACTATAAAGGATCTGATGGAGACTATGGAGCCACGTGGCCACATCACAGTAACCTGATGAAGAATATCATTTTGTTTTTCCTTTTCTTTTTATTGTTTTTTCTGTTTTAATGTTTTTTTATTTCTGTCCCTAAACTTATTTCTTTCTTAAACTCTGGCATGTCTGTTATGCCAGTTGTGTTAGTAGTCATAACCTAATTAGTGATCTCCTTACATTACAATGAATTTCTAAATGAACGAACAGTTGCTCATCTTTTTTCTCATCTTCTTCAATCCTTATTGATCTTCATCGTTGGGTGAAACAATCTCTTTTTTCATCTTCTTCTAAAAAACATATCAATTGGTATCAGAGCCAACGTTCCTCAAGATGGTCGATATAGGACATCAATCGGAAAACAACTCCCTACGTGCATCTATAGCTTCTATTAATGAAACTTTAGACAAGATGCGGAAATGGATGAAAAGTAAAGGCGAAGAACAATCGCACTTACAGTCTAGTAAGGGAAGATCTGAACGTCAAGAATATTCTGCAAAAGCATCCAGAATAGAAACAGTAAGGGAAGACAACCTGGAAAATCTGCAAAAGATGATGCAAGGTGAGACAGAATACTGTATTCCTCGGTTTGAAGGTGTTGATGTTAAAAAATGGATCATCAAAATAGAAGAACATTTTAGATCTAATCAAACTCCTTATTAGAATATAAGATAATATATAATGTAAGATATTATCACAATATTATAAATTGTAATCATATCATTAGTATATTATATTATATCAATATTAATATTATATTATACTATTAGTTTCCTTATAAGCTCAATTTAATGTCTATATAATAGACATAATCTATGTAATTCAATATATATCATTCTAATATTGATATAATATAATATACTAATTATATGATTACAATTTATAATATTGTGATAATATCTTACATTATATATTATGTTATATTCTAACACTCTTGCAGAAAATATGATTCAAAGAGCAAAAGAGAAACTCACTAGAGAAACACGTAAGTGGTTTATCTCTTATATATTTTCTAGAAATGCAGGTATTGCCCTAACTTGGACAGAGTTCAAAAGAGCTATTCAAAATCGCTATAATACAATACAGTTAGAGAATGCGTTAACAGAATCACGAGCTAATGAAAAGTTTAATGAAATTTATGCTGGATTTAAAAGTGAAAGGTTGGAATCAGATTTGAACCTACAACAATGTTGGATTGAGAAAGTAAGTAAACAAGTTGAGCTCGATTCATATGTACTAAGAGCAGGTAAATCTGATATACTTACCAATGAATGGGAGAAAGACGACACACATAAGTTCAATCTTAACCTAGAGCAAAAGCAGACATTCTTTGGCATTCAAAGGTATTCAGAGAACGAAAACATCAATGAGGCAAAACTATCGGAGGTTAATTGTACTTACCAGAGTGATCTAATTGAAGCTGAAGGCTAAACTATTATATCCATTCAGAAGTTTTTCCAAGTGAGACACCGTCATAAAATGAAGCCAAAAAACAACAAACGAACTAGACGAAACAACAAGAATAAATTTCTGCGATGGAGCTTTACATTAGAGAAAGATATTTGCTTAAAGGCGATGAAAACTTTAAGGGCAAAAGGACTTAGCTTAGACACAAAAATTTGGGATCCATTTGAGAAGAAGGAACTAAGATATTGGGGTTAACCCGCAAGAGAGGTGAAGATGATGGATTAGCTTGGAATTATTATAAATCAATTTGAAGCAAAAAGGCAAAAGAGTTGGTGGAAAATTGACAACACAACAACAGAGGATTTGACAGTACATAAGCTGTCAATTTAGGGGCATCACATATTTTTTTATTTTGTTTTGTTTAGCTTTGCAGGCTAGGGACTCTATTTGAAGGCTTATTTGAAATTAATACAAATCTAGCCGATGAATAAAATGTTACATTAATTCGTCGGGACGTCGAATTTCAGATGGAGAAGGTATTGATACGAACTGTAACTACAAAGGATCCGACAGAGACTATGGAGCCATGTGGTGACATCACAGTAACCTGATGAAGAATATCATTTGATTTTTCTTTTTCTTTTTATTGTATTTTTTGTTTTAATGTTTCTTTATTTCTGTTCCTAAACTTATTTCTTACTTAAACTCTAGCCTAGTTAGTTAGGTTAGCTGTCAGTTGTTATAACCCTAAAGAGAATATGCTGAGAATATATAATCAGTAACCTCTCTTTACAACACTATCAAGTATTTATCAAGTATTTTTATGAATGAACGAGCAGTTGCTTATCTCTTTTCTCATCTTCTTCAATCCTTACTGATCTTCATCGTTGGGTGAAAGAGTCTCTTTTCTCATCTTCTTCTAAAGAACGTATCAATATATTTCTTCTAGGAAAAAAGCTCACTTAGACGTATGTACTTGGTACAACTAGCTCACTTAAACGTATGTAATAATAAAATGTCATTTAAACGTATGTACTATTAAAAATTGGCTCATTTAGCCTCTTTTAATAACCATGATTAATTTTTATTTTCAAATTTATATATTTATTAATTAAATATTAATATATTTTCTCTCTCTTTCTTTTTCATTTATTACTAATAAATGAACCCTTTATTTTTATCTTTTTTATAATTTTTTATTATTTCTGAGTATTTATGATTGATTATTTTAATTTTATTTTATATATGAGAATTCATCATTAATTATTTTAACTCTATATTTCTTCTTTTTTTATATATATTTTTTATATTCACATTAATTATTAATTATTTTAAAATTGTTTGATCCCAATTGAATATAACAATGAAAATTCTTTCAACAATAAAAATTCTTTAACACAAAAATAAATTAATTAATAATTAAGAATTGAATAATAATAAAAACTCATTCATCAAACACCAAAAGAGTAATAATCAAATATTAGACAAAACAATTCATTTACTACTAATATAAGTCGTGAATAAAAATTAAATAAAAAATTATTAATTTCATTTTTATTTATATTAAACTAAATAAGAAAAAACCCTTTTTCATTTTTATTATATTAAATTAAATAAGAAAAAAATCCTTAAAAAAAATATTACAATAAAACATAAAATTCATAAATAAGTTGTTAAAAGTTTTTTTAAAACTGAGAATTTAAGAAATATGAGAAATAAAAACTAATAAAAAAAGAAAATGAAATATAAAAGAGAAATTAATATTAAAATAATAAAAAATTTAAAAATAAAATAAATTACTTAGTTTAATTAATGAAAAAGAGAGAATGAAAATATATTAATATTTAATTAATAATATATAATTTTAAAAATAAAGGTTAACCATGGTTACTAAAATAGGCTAAATGAGCCAATTTTTGATAGTACATATATTTAAATGACATTTTATTAGTACATACGTTTAAGTGAGCTAGTTTTACAAGTACATACGTCTAAGTGAGCTTTTTTTCCTTTCTCCTATCTAGTCTACTTATTAAATTTTTTATTTTATTATTTTTTAAATTTTAATCAAAATAATCCGAAATTAATTATTTTATAATCAGATCAATACGAAACTATTTTTTCATAATAATTATTTGTTTTAATTTCTTTTAATGGAACCGGATAATAATTTTGAAAATAAATTCATTAACTCAGAATTATTTAGAAATTATAAAATTAGAGAATGAAAAATGAGTGTCACACCCTAACATTATTGGAGAAATATAACTTCTTTATAAATATAACAAAAACAAATATTAAGTCCTCATTTATTGTATATATATTAAAATTTTCTTAATTTTATTTTTTGTGACTAAACCGAGGGCAAGGTTGCCAATGTACAAGGGCGCATATATGTAAGAGTTCGAGTGTGCTGACCCTAAAAAAATATTTAACTTGAATACTCCCCTAATTTCTTAAAATTTAATTTAATACACAATATTTTTTCTCTCATTCTTTTTAAAAAAAATACAAAAGTTACATATATCCACTCGGATTTCTAGATCCGTTAAACATGTTTTACAAAAAAAAAAATGTTAACCCAACTATTTATAGTCATAATTTTCAACATTAATCTAAGTTTCTTAATTGAGAATCTAACTTAAGATATCATGGTGATAAATCTAGTTACTTAGGATCTAAGAATTTAAGCATGTTAACGGTTGGGAAAAAAATTATCAAAAAATTTATTTTAAAAAACCTTTTTTTTCCTGTATCATCAAGACTAGCTCCACTCAAAAGTAAGCTCAAGAATCCCCTATGCTCCTAAGGTATCTCACTTATATTATTTTTTTAATGAGCATTGATATAGCGTCTTGAGATGAAAGCTTATGTGGCAATCCACGGAAAAAAAAATTAATATCAAAACAGTCTCTCTAAACATTAATTTCGCATCCCCTCCTACTTTAGATATTACTTCACCATCGTCCGTTCGTCGATATCGGACTGCTCCTTTGCACCCGCCAACTCGTCTTCATAAACACCACCAACCTCCAATAGTTAATTGGATGTGTTTTGAAGATGATGAGAACCGGAAAACTAACGGATTTACAAACGTGAAGATAATTGTATGGGACGCAATAATCCGAGTGTAGAGCGGAAGGAAGAACCATCCAAAAGAGAAATTAATGTCTAGATCTTGAAGTCCAACACGGAAGCATACCAGTCATGAATCAATGGTGAAGATGAGAAACATATTCTACCCACATGTGAGGTTCGATGAAGATGAGCAGCGTCTCTAGTTCATATGATTTGAATTGGAAAGGTATAATATAGACTAATTTTCTATGAAAAAGATTAAACTTGATCGTTTTTTTGTGTATTTACTATTTAGTCAATCAGTCTTAACACAAGTGAGGTTCGGGTATAGGAAATTTGAGAATTTTTGCCACATTTTTTTCTTCTTTTTTTAGTTAATTCTTGTTATATATATATATATATATATATATATATATTTTGCATGTGGAAAGAAAATGTGGTATTTGTTGCTAGATTATGAAAATAAATTATTGTTTTTTATTTATTTATGTATTCTTTATGTTATTCTTCATGTATATCTTACAATTGTTCAGTAAATGTAGAGTAAATGTAGGGGCGAGCATAATTTGGGTTGACCCAAACCTTAACCTTAACTCTAACCCTAACCCGAGAGCATAATTTGGGTTGACCCAAACCTCAACCCTAACTCTAACCCTAACCCGAACCCGAAATATGAATTTGAGTAAAATAATTTGGGTTGGGTTAGGGATACCCAAATTGCCCTAATAAAATAATTTTAATTTCCAAATTTTGAATCTATCTCTTTCATCCTGCCGCCTCTGCTTCAGCTCTGTCTTTCTCTTTCACCTTTTTTTCTATCACTTATCTTTATAATTTGACTTAAAATATAAAATTATTATTTTTTAATTTATATATTCAATTTATTTTGAAATACAAATAATGTTAATAAAATCAAATAGGATTAAATAAAAAAAATGTTAAACGAATAAAACAATGTATTTAATGGATAAAAACGTATTAAACATGTCATAGACATATTAAACGGGGCTTATGATTCACATAATTATTAAACGGGCTAAATATATTAAATAAGTCAAAAACATGTTAAACGACTAAAATAATATGTTAAATATAACAAAACGAGTCAAATATTTGTTAAATGGGCTAAGAACGTATTAAATAAGTCAAAACCTTTTAAACGAAACAAAAATGTGTTAAGTTGATAAAAAACGTGTTTAACAGAATATAACATGTCAAATATTTGTTAAACGAGTTTAAAATGTGTTAATCGAGACAAAGATATATTAGACGTGTCAAAACGTGTTAAATTGATTAAAGATGTGTTAAATATAATATAATGGATCAAATATTTGTTTAAACGATTAAAACGTGTTTAATCGAGATAAAAAATAAACGGATAAAAACGTTATAAATGAATTAAATATGTGTTAAACGAGACAAAAAAATAAAGTATAAAAAAATAGTTTGGGTTATCTAATCTATATCCGCCCCAACTCATAGCCAACTCATATTAGTGAATAATATGGATTGAATTATGAGTTAGATAAATTTAATTTGGATTTAATATGAGTTGGGTAATACGAGTTAGGTTTACCCGTTTGTTCACCTTTAAGTAAATAAGTAAATGTATATGACAAGAAACTATAGTATTTGGAAGATTTGTGTCTATTATTGAGGAAAAGAAGCTCATGTGGTTATGACCTATGTGACAAAAATTCATTTGTGCCCCCCATGTGTCCTGTTATAGGGAGGGTTAAAATTATAATTTTTTAATCATTACAACCCCTCACGGCTTAAGAAAATTTTGGTCAAAGAGAGGACCCTAGCTGGATTATTACATGAACATCATAAAATATATTCTTGTAGTAAGATTTACTTTTGAGAGATTATAAAGAGATCTTACTTTTGAGAGATTATAAAGAGGTAAAGATTTGTACACTTATTTCAAAAGAAAGACAATGCATAACAAAAAATATTTGTAGTCTCGGAAAAGAAGGAGAAAAGGAGAAGAAGAAAATTTTTTTTAAAAATGACAAAAACAAAATATTAGAGGGAGAAAAATATGTTTAACCAAATTACCTAAAATTTGCAAGGTAAGCTGCCAAATAAGTCGCTCATTAAAAGTTTATGGAAAAGAGTCATTTCTTTTTTTAATATATAAGACCAATTTCAACTCCAATTTTATCATACTCATACTTATACTCATTTATATTTTTCAACCGAACTTAAACCTAAAATGAGAATTTCACCATTTTTCTCCCTGCAAAACGCATATCTATTCCACCAACTATATAATTTAATTAAATTTTAAAACAGGCCCTCAATGATTATTAATATTTTTGATTTGGATATTTAACTTTTTATATATATATATTTATGATAAACATTTAATTTGGTCATTTAACTTAATTTAAGTGAATTTTTATATTTAACTTTTTTTTATAATTTGTTTATATGTTTAACTTTTTGTTTTTATCTTATATATTTTTATTAATATTTTTTTACATATCATAACAATATTGATAAAAAAATTAAAATAAAAAATTGTATTGAATTAAAACACAAAAGTAGAAAAAAAAAATATATACGTTGCAACTTACAAATTGGAAAAAGACATTTAGATTACTAAATCAATACTTAAAAATAAAAATTATATTCTCTACATTAATTCAAAATGCAAGGTAAATAATAAAAATTAACAACAATATATAAAAATATGATTAATAATCTGATAATTATTAAAATATAACGAAAATGTATCGGTTGTGAATGAATTTAGTTGACCGGTTGTGAATGGATCTAATTAACCTTAGCTTTTTTTAAAAAAATTCGTGCATGTTCAGCTTAAAAAATGCTGGAATATTTGGATGATTTATAGAACTCAAATCTTGCAATAAAATTGTGTTTTCTTCCTTAATTTTTTTTGAGTGCATGGTTCTTATTTTTCATAATCAAATGATATTTAATGTGTTCGTTCGTTTTTCTCATTTTTCCAAGAAATTCATGGTTTGTTTCTTGCATAGTGTTTATTATAGATGATGTATTATCAACAATTTGTCTTTTCAGTTTGTTTTCTTCACCCCGATAGGTCTTTTTGATTGAGAACTAATGTCTGAATTGTCTAAGTTTGTAAAAAATAAGAGATATCAGGGGATGTTAGCTTGACTTACTAAGGAGTTGGATTTTCTGACTCGAGAAGGATTGTAGCAAGATTGTGTTCTTCTACTACTTGTTGAACAATCTTTTAAAATTTTAAAATTTTTGAAAATGTCTCACACATGATCGAACTTCTAACCTACTTTGAATTTAGAATCTTTCGTGAACAACACTTTAACTTTGAGCATCAGTCGAGTTCAAATAATTAATTACAACTTGAATGAATAATAATTTTAAAAATTAAATCTATAATGTCTTACTACTCACAATATCTTCGAAGCACCACTTTGATACTTCAATTGCTTTTATACATGCGTTTAGTCTCCATATTGGTTTAGGGATAATATCAAGTGGTGCCTACATAGATCTTTGGTATGAATCTCTCATTGCTCTAGTTAGAATGTTCAATTATTAATATTTAATTCACACCTTTAAAAA